>NC_141991.1:173518503-173671952 GCF_049901715.1 Pseudonaja textilis
AATGAAACAGGCAGGAAAGCTTTCATTAAGCTCCACAAAACCTAGGGATTGAAAAGGGTGGGATTTACAGCAAACAACCCTTTCCAATGGTGAGTCAATCATTTATTAGACTTCTTGGGTGGCGATGCCTAGAAAAGCAAGGGACCAGAAAATACGATTATATGAAGGGTAAAATAAATAGTGCATGTAATTCAAAATGGGGTAAGAAGTGGACTAAATCTAGCAGGTCCAGTGAAACATTGCATCTAGCTTAATGTGATGAAGATTTAATAGCATAAACTTTTTTTTTCTTTGCAAGAAGTTACTTGGAAGATACAGTAGTCTTTGTCAAAGGAAGGAAGGAAGGAAGGAAGGAAGGAAGGAAGGAAGGAAGGAAGGAAGGAAGGAAGGAAGGAAGGAAGGAAGGAGATATCAAATATTAAACAGAGTCCTTCCATGAGCATATCTCTGAGCTGTATAACAGTTCCACTCCTGTTCTAGTCAATAATAAACTAAAATATACAAAATTTGTTTCAGCCAGTATTCCAAATAAGCCACAAATAGTGCCCATTGATGCTGCTGCAGAGGAGTTGATAACCATCCAAATGAAGGTAGCAGTTTCCAGAGGACTGACTCTGCAGGTTCTATTAAATATATACCTTTAGGGGCACACTTGTTGTAATTTATTGTAAAGAGACTGAGGCACTTGTTGAATAAAAGGCACTTGGCTGTAATGTCACTTGAATATTGATTTCCAGATGTGAAATTAAAAAGAATTGTATCTGGGGTCTACACTACAGTAATCAAGAAAGATAAAATAAGTCACTCAGGAATCCACTAAAGTAAATTATTCAGTTAATAAATGAGATTCATTTCAGAGTTTTAATATGCTTTATAAAGGGCAATCACCTGAGGCAAAAAAAATTCCCCAACTATTTTTTAACTGACTTAACAGTACATTAATAAAGTTTTTTTTTAAAGCACCAGAATTAAAAACAAAAACCCAAAATTCCTAAGAAAATGAGTTTTATAACTAAATTAAAAACTTTAATCCCTGGGAAGGAAGTTGATTCTTAAAACAATTATACATAGCAAAATGGAGATATATAGCTTTATGCATGTAAAATATAGGCATTTCTTCTTAAATGGCTGTGCCACTGAATGGAACTTTATTTTCCTTACTGTGACCATAAATGACTGGAACCCTGTATGAGAACCCAAGCACTCCTAGTTTATTCATCAGTAGGAAACATTCCTGTTTATAAATAGGAAGTGTTTGGCACAGACATTTGCTCTATATTAATGAGCACAAGTTCTAAAGATAAAAAGGAAATAACTAAGCTTTCTGTTTCATTCATAAAATATTCTTGTAAGACTTCAGGGCATGATAAAGAAGCTTTCAGGTAGGTGATGGGAGCCTGTGGAGGTCTGTGGTTACTCCTTTACCATTCTTCATAAAAGATCTGATTTATGAGACATGATCAAATTTGCCAGTTGCTTGGAGTTGGGCATTTCCAAAATAAATTTAAACAAACAAACAAACAAACAAACTATCAAAGCACAATTCAGGGATAACTTGCCAACTCATGGAAACTTGGAGTCATTATTCTAATCCTCCCCAAATGGATATGATAGAATTATACATTTTGAAGAATACATGGAATCCAACTGCCTGGCTTGATGTAACATTTCCATACTGATCATCCCAAAGGTGCTTTTTCAAGAGGCGACTGGACTTTCTGTTCTTTTTTTCTTTGAAGTCGTTTTGCTTCTCATCCAAGAATCTTCTTCAGCTCTGACTGAATGGTGGGGAATGGAAGGATTTATATTCCTTGCAGACAGCTGGTCATTTGCATTCTTTTAGAGAGTCATTGGGGCCACTTGGAGGTTTATCTGTGTCCTCAGATAACTTATCTGAGTACTGCAAATGGGTGTGGAGCTTTCTTGGAACTGTCGAAAGGACTGTGTTGTAGACTGGAGATAGATGATGTCATATTCCCCCTCCCCTCTGTTGAGGGAGAGCTGTTCAGTTTTGACATAGATGGCCTCTTGGACCCCTCTTTCAAACCAGCAGTCCTCTCTGTCTAAAATGTGGACTTTGCTGCCTTCAAAAGACTGTCTTTGTCTTTTAAATGCAGATGGACTTCCAGGCTGATCATTCAACCTAATCCATGCTCTGCATTCTTTGTCTGGGAAAGAAAGAGGAGAAGCTTCCATTTAAGAATGCTACAAAAAGAGAGGTTGCAATGAGAGTGAATTGAATTTCTATTTATTATATTTGAATCTTGTCTCTTTTTGGGGTATTTAAAGTAACATTCTTGGTTCTATTCTACTTTTTTTTATCTTTATAATAATCTTGTGAGAAATAGTGGGCTACAAGTGAGTGGCTACATAAATGAATGTGAACTTCACCAAAGCAATCTCAGTTTTAATCTTACAGTGATCATTACATTATCTTCCTCTTGGTGCTCTTTTACGCATAGATATTATTATAAAGACATCATCATCCAATTATATTCAGGACAGATATCCACAACAACACATCTATAAAAGTTGGTGCCATAATGTGCTATTTCATGACAAGAATGATTCACTGATATTCATGGTCCAACTTGATACTATATTTTGATTTGTACAGCATTTTAATTCATGTAAATAGAGTGCCATGTACTGCCACCTACTGGCCACAGCATAAAGGGTTGTTTTAACCCTGTGCTCAATATTTCAAGCCCAGGATTATGCTTGGTCTTTGGATAGAACATCACTTATATAAAAAATGTCAAAGATCAGCAGGATCTTTATATCTTTATATACTTCTCACTAAAAAGAATTGGATGGAAAAATTGTCTAAAGAAATTTCATTATAAACCTCCAATAATACTAGATATTGTAATAATTGTTGTACAAGAACTCAGTACAATAATTATCTTATAACTGTCAATCATCGATATAGGAGTTTTCCCTGCCTGCAAAGATCTAATGGTACCTATTGTTTCTTGGAGAGGTAAAGGAGCATGAAACTGGCAATTTACTCATGTGTAACCTGAAGAACACCTTCTCTGTACAAAAAAATGATTAATTCTTCCCTCATATACATTTGACTTAAAATGACACAGTGAAGAAAGCTTTTAAAATGTTGATTTATTGAGTCAGAATCACAAAGTTCACCCTGATCATTCTTAATAATAAAAATAACATTACTTTTTGTAAATATTCCAGCTGAGTGCTCATCTCTTTCTCAATATCTTTGCTTTATGACATTCAATGAATTCTCAACTTCAAGTTAAAGAGGGGGTTGAGTTCCTTTTTAGTGCTTTTCGCTTTATGTGCATCTGGTTTAAGCTATCTTTTACATCTATTCTAAAATTCCTCAATCCTTTCCCCCATAAATCACAGAAAGCAATTGAACAATGTATACTTATTCAAAGGAATACAAGCAAAATGTCTGTGCAATAGGTCTGGGAAAGCACTAATAGGATCATAATGATTAATATTTCCAGTACATTTTGAAAGAATTGCCAATGTTTTTAAAGAAATATAGTTCAGGGTTGGATTGGGTTGTTTGAAGCCAGTTCAACCCAACTCAATCCAAAAGTATATTTCCTTTATATTTTAGACCTCTTGAGCAGCTTTTAAACAAAATAAGCAGAAATTTCTTGATAGTTAGAACAATTAATCAGTGGAACAACTTGCCTCCAGAAGTTGTGGATGCTCCAACACTGGAAGTTTTTAAGAAGAGATTGGATAATCAAATGTCAATCATTTGTTTGGAATGGTAGAGGGTTCCCTGCTTGAGCAGGAGATCGGAGTAGAAGACCTCCAAGATTCCTTTCCAATTCTGTTATTCTATTAAAATTGCCAAAGCTCTAACCGAAGTGCAATGTTGAACTTCTGCCTGTAATGGCTACTGACTACTTCAGTTAGTAGAGTTTCTGACCATATGCACCCTGGCAAATAAAAACTGGGCCCGTTTTCACCTCCTGACTTCACCTTGAAGAAACCTTGGGGCCCCAACTGAGCAAAACACTTCTTTGAAGATCCACACAGGTCTCAAAGATGATAATTTACAACTTGAAGGGGAACAGCTTTCAAAAGTTTTCTGGCAGAGAAAGGACTTCAAAAGCTAGCAGAACAGTATTAAATGTTATAATTAACCTCTTGGGGTTGAGAGTGGCACAGTGAAGCACTACCATCATAAAGGCCATCTTTTTAATAAATGCAATTTTTTTTCTATCCTGCACGCACCTTCAACTTGAGGCATGGTGGGTTTGGATGTGACACTTTAGGTGGATATTTTGAAGAAAAATCACAACCTGAATCTATCCCTAAGGAACAGGGAAGGAGTCTGGTGGAAATATTATGTTTTGTATTAGGTGTCATTCTATGTCATTGACAGATCAAAGGCTTTTATGGGCCATTTGTGTCAAAGGCAACTTTGTGCATCACTATCTGCTGTGGTGCTAGTTAGCAAATGGCAAATTAATCCAATTGTTATTGCCTTTGTTCATTTGCAAATTAAGTTTGTGACAATCCAGTCTGGTGAAATACATTAAACATTTTAATTAAAATTGTCTGGCTAGCAGTCATTGCTGATTTGTTTCCCGACTTAACCCAGGCAATGTGAGTCTGGCTGCTTGGGATCTTTGAAAGTTGACCATGCTCAGAATTTTGTAGTTGGGACTTCACTATTTCCCATAAGTACAGATATCTCTTTGCATTGTGGGCTTGTGCCTAATGAGAGGACCAATATGTCTCATAGTATAGAGCAGGGGTTCCCAATCTGGGGTGCTCGTACCCCCTGGGGGTGCGAGACGATATTCCAGGGGGTGCGAGAAAAGTCCAGGTAAATAATAGGAGATTGGCTATATGTTGGCATTTTTATTTATTATGCAATGGATTAACTTGGTTTTCATTTTAGAGTTAAGTATCGTTATTTAGTGGCCCTCACATACATAGCTGAAAAGATTCAATCCTACCATATATTTAATGCGTTCAGTAGTTCCTGAAGTCTAAATTTCAGTGGGTGCAAGTTTCGAGTGGAATTTCTTTAGGGGTGCGGGGCAAAAAAAAGGTTGGGAACCACTGGTATAGAGGATGTAGAGAATAGTCTTGAGGGATAGGCAAAAGAGGCAATATAAGGTGATGGTTAAATAAGAAAAGCTTGAGTGCAGACCAAGAAAACAATGAGAAAAAATATCTTAGACAAGCCTGTCCCTAACTCACATGAAAAAAAAGGCAGGAAGAATGAAGCACCTTTAGACTTGCAAGATTCCATTACTATAATTTTACAATTCAGTAGTCTTAATCCATATAGTGTGGGGTTCCTAGTCTGGTCTATCTTTTTGAGCTGATAGGGTGGTCATTTGGTAGAAGAACTCTTTTCTATGGCTCCTGCCCTTTAGAAGATCATTCTTCCCACATGCAACTTTCAACCTTGGCCCTGTTTAAGTAAATTCTTATTACTTGGTTATGTTTCCAGGACTTATAAGGGTATGGCATGTTTCTTTTGTTTCATTGCTTGTTTGATTTTCTCCAGACTTTTTTATTTTACATTGTAATTTCTGTGTTTTTAATTGCATTGCACTTACAGAGCATTCTGTAAGATGCTGCAAGAGACATAAAGAATGAAGCATATACATGTGATAGTCAGCATATACATGTGCATGATTGTGATAAAAGTAACTGTGTAATTATACCTATAAAATTAAGGCAGTCTCAAAGGAACAGAGTTTAAACGTTACATATAAGAGCGTAAGGGGCTTGTTGATACAAGTTTCCTGAAAAAGACCACAATCTTAAAAAAAAAATGGTTTAAATCAGGGAAGTCAAACTCAAGGCCCGGGAGCCGGATCTGGCCCAAAGGGTACTTAGATCTGGCCCAAGGAGCCACCCTGAAAACAGCAAAAGACCGGCCTATAATGCTTCTGCCAACGAAAATGGGCTCCCAAGTTCTGCTTTTGGCTGCCACAGCCTCCTGCAACCTTCTGCCAATGAAGGAGCTTGGGACACCCTCCCGAACTCAGTTTTCTCTTGCAGAAGGTTGCAGGAAGATGTGGCAGTCAAAAATGGAGCTCAGGAGCCCCTTTTCTCTGGCAGAGCACTTGGGCCACTACAGGTTCCTCTGACATGAGTGACATCAAGCTGGCCATGCCCACCCTGGCCACACCCACCCTGGCCCCCCAAGGTCAGACATAACTCTGATGAAGCCCTCAATGAAATTGGTTTAAGTGAAAGCTGTAAAATACTTGGAAATGTCCATATCCACTGTATAGTGTCATGGCATTATGGATATGTTATTGTGACCATGCAAGTTAAACTTTAAGAAAGGAATTTTCAAATTAATTAGAAGATGACCAAATATAGAATAAGTCACACACTAGCCAATGTGATTTTCCCACCTATAAGCCTTTGTGTGAAAACAACTATAAAACAACTAGACACAAGAACAGTTTTTCCCCAAAAGCCATCACTCTGCTAAACAAATAATTCCCTCAACCCTGTTCAACTATTACAAAGTCTGCACTGCTATTACTGTTAATCTTGTCATCGCTCCTTATCACCCATCCCCTTTCACTTGTAACTGTATGACTGTAACTTTGTTGCTTGTATCCTTACAATTTATACTGACTGTTTCCTAGTATGATTTGATTGCTCATTGTACCCTATGACTATCATTAAGTGTTGTACCTGGTGATTCTCGACTCTTGACGAATGCATCTTTTCTTTTATGTATACTGACAGCATTTGCACCAAGACAAATTCCTTGTGTGTCCAATCACACTTGGCCAATAAAGTATTCTATTCTATTCTATTCTATTCTATTCTATTCTATTCTATTCTATTCTATTCTATTCTATTCTATTCTATAAAAGCTTGCTTCTACATGTGTTCAAGATCTTATCCAAGGAACATTTCTTACCATGTTCTTCTGTATTTGATCCAGATTCTGCAATCTTGGACAAAAGGTATTTTGGATATTTTCAAACGGTGTCCTGAGTCCCAAACTGGTCCCAAACCTTGTCATTCAGGTGCTCAAAAATATTACCCAGGAATTTTTCCCCAACCACGTTCAGAGTTGTACAGATTGGGCTGACCTATAAATCAGATGAAATCTGGAATCAATAAATAGTGAACAAGTTCCTACTAACTTGTTAAGAATTTTGTTTTCTCTGCAAAACAAAACAAAAAAATCTAAACCTCAAAACGCTGCTTCTTTTAAAACATCACATGTTCTCCCCTCTATTCCTTTTGTTGCTATTGTTGTTGTTCTCCCCTAGGGGGATCTTTTGAAGATCCTGCTTCTGCTACATGCAGCAGGAGACACAAAAATACAAAGGCTTTTTTTTTTTTAACCCCTGAATGCTTCTTGCTTATATATTATAAGCTAATGACAAGAAGAGGGGCAGATGAAGAAACATGGTCACTTTTGAGCATGGAAACAGCTTGGAAAATTGTAAATATTTGATAGTTTTGAAGCATGCTGTTTGATCGTGTTTAACCATAGTTGCAGTGCCTCTTACTTGGAGATGACCTCCTTAAACTTAATTACATTGATATGTCAGTTGGAACTTATGGGGTAGCCTTGTGAAAATAGCAATATATCTACTTTGCCTATGAGAAGAAATGAGTTTCTCCAGGTGGATTTTTCACAGGAAAAGCAAAGGTGTTGGTGCCAAGAAGAATCTGCTGTGTTAATATGTATGGCATGTTTACTGTTTCATTCTTGTTAAGAAAGCTGCAGTCTTAAACTTTCTTCCTTGGGAATGAACCATATTGAATCTTTGAGAGTCACACCGTGGTGTAGTAATAAATGTACAAGCGCCGCTGTGTTGCACTGCAAGGTGTCAAACAGCTGATTGGCATGCCGGGCATCACGGCTCGGCTCGGCTCGGCTGTCAACAGACTTGCAGAATTCCTGAACATTTAACAATCTTGTGAGCTGATACAAGCCAGCTCCAGGACACCAGGGGAGTCACATCTCATTAGGCTTCAGAAGACTAGCTCTTTCCACAGATTGTTGGGTTGCTGAGAAGGTGCACAGGGAAAAGTCACACGCAAGTACTTAGTGCAGAAACATATAGATCGAAGGCAACCCTTTAAGGAACTGAGAGGTTGACTATAAGCCTTGGGGAGGGAGAAAGGAAACAGCAAAGTTATTTTGCATATCACATTGAAATAATCACACCCCTGTTTTGAATCTCAGATATCACTTCAAAAAAGATCTACAGGTAGTCCTCAGCTTATGACAGTTCATTTAGTGACCATTCAAAGTTACAATGGCACTGCAAAAAAGTTGATTATGAATGTTTTTTCACACTTACGACCATTGTAGCATCCCCATGGTCAACATTCAGGTGCTTGGCAACTGGTTCATATTTATGATGGTTGCAGTACCCCGCAACCGTCATAAATGTGATCCCCTTTTGCAACCTTTTGAGAAACAAAGTCAATAGAGAAGGCTGATTCACTTAACCACCGTAGTACTAACAACTGCAGGGATTTGGGACTCAATTCTGGTCATAAGTTGAGGACTATCTGTATTAGTATCTCATTCAGAAAATTGATCCAGGAAACAAAATGGCAAGAGAAAATGGCAACACAAAGGCCTTCCAGAAAAGGAATCCAGTCCCATCAGACATACCATATTTTTTGCACTATAAGATGCCCTGGACCATAAGACGCATCTAGCTTTTGCAGAGGAAAACAAGAAAAAAATATCTGCCTCTGCCTGCCAGCCTCCATTGGTATTCATCTGGCTAGCGTCTTTGCAGCAAACAGCAAACAGCCTGGTCAGCTTCTGCACGTTATTGCAGCCTGGTTTTAGCACGAGCAGCTGATTAGTGGTTGGATCACCTTCCAAGAATACTGCCGATCAGTTGTTCCAGGCTGTGGGGATCGCTGCCACCTATTGCCACTTATGCGCTTCTCATTTTTGGCCTCATACATCCCATTTTTGGCCTGTTCCAGGTGCTTATCGCCACAGATTAACACTGCTGCTTATTGCCGTGGTGATCCCCGCCGCCTGAAACGGGCCAAAAACGGGGTGTGGGGAGGCCAAAAATGGGGCATGCAGACGCAAAAAATGGGGAACAGGGAGGCTGAAAACAGCCAAAGGGTGGGGGCCGGTGCGTGGGTGGAGCTTCAGCAACATTCACTCTATAAGATGTACAGACATTTCCACTCACTTTTTTTGGGGGGAGGGAGTGTGTCTTATAGCGTGAAAATACACTAAATACTGTAGCCATTGAAGGGTTCTGATGGAAATTACAGTTCATATGATAGTCCTCTGTGCATGATGCTCTAAGTCATGTAGCAATTTGTTCCAATCCAGAAAAGTGTTCCAGATTTATTTAATAAAGTATTATGCATCAAACTATTACAATTATATATTATAGAATTATAATTAAATAAATATTAGTAAAGAGTGTCCTTAAATTACATAAACTATTGTAATACAATGAACTGCTACAATTATTATAACTATATTTTATGTTCTGTTGACTTAATTTTTTTCTTTGATTATTGTGAACTGCCTAGAACAGGTGTCTCAAACTCAATTTCATTGAGGGCTGCATCAGAGTTGTGTTTGACCTCAGGGGAGCTAGGGAGGGTGTGGCCAAGGTGGCCGTGGCCATCTCAATGTCACTCCTGTGGTGGTCCAAGCGCTCTGCTAGCAAAAACATGTTCACGTTTTCACGTCTGAGCTCCGTTTTCACTGGTAGAGGGTTGCAGGAGGCTGTGACAGCCAAAAACGGAAACTGGGAGCCCATTTTCGCTGGCAGAAGCACCATGGTCTGGCCTTTGCTGTTTCCAGGGTGGCCCCTTCGGCCAGATCTAAGTACCCTGCAGGCCAACTGTGGGCCCCGGGCCTTGAGTTTGACACCCCTGGCCTAGAACGACCTGGCATAGAATAAGTTATATAAATAAATAAATGCCTTAACTATTCTGTTATAATTATTTACCACCTAATTCCATGTGACATATAAATCTAAAAGTGGGAGTATACAACAGCTAACTCCCTTCAAATCCTAGATATGGAGCCTGGTGGCAGAAGTGATATAAAGTAGAACAAAATATCTTCACAGCATTAGAGTCTGTCTTTCACTTAATATTGGATTTCTCTCTCTTTCTTAAAATACTGGCTAAGGATTAGCCTTTAATTATCTTGTGCAGTAGTTTCTGCCATAATTAGGCCATTGGGTTTGCTTGTGTGTTTGTTGGAAGGGACAACCACCAATTGGTCAAGTTCGCCAGAATTTCAGCCAGTGAGTAGAGAATCTGCATTTGCACTTTAATCATCCGTCTACAACACTGATGAATAAAGCTACAGCTTGCTTAGCATTTTTATGCATGAACCTGTATAGTGGGAATTACAGCTCTTGATTTCCCTGAACTGAAGGTTCTTACAAACTGCAGAGTGCTAAACATGCACATTCTATATTCTCAGCCAGCATCAGAACCGAGGAAATAGGACAACTGTAATGTAGCAGTTACAGAGTTTTTAAAGATCATAGAGAAATCTGCATATCTATTTATATATTTTTGCAATGATTTTTTTTTGCCAAGTTGCTTAATGGAATAGTTAAAAATAATATAATTAAACATAATTCAAATATATTAAAAGTAAAATATGGAAAAGAGCAAGAACACCTAGCATCAAGATGGTTTGCAAAGGAGATTTGACGCTAAAGAAATTATAGATTTTTTTCCCTTCAAATTATTAGATCCAGAAGAAATACTCTTTTTTGTACTATTTTGCATACATATGCATATGTATGTATGTGGATGTATACACATGTAAACACAGTCATACACATGTACACAGTTATATACATATACCCAGGGGTGGGATTCTACCAGTTTGCACCTATTCGCGAGAACTGGTTGTTAACCTTCTAAGCAGTTTGGAGAACCAGTTGTTAGAAGAAATTACTGGCCTAATCCTGTAAGGAAGGCAGGAAGGAAACATTCTGGTGCTGCTTACAGAAACTGCCTCTCCGTTAACCCTTATTACATTCTTGGCAGGACTAGATTTCCTGTCTCAGGAACCTCTCTGGAGTATTTTCCCCCTCCTTTGCTGGCACTTTGCTTGTATGGAGTGACCATTCAAAGTTACAATGGCACTGAAAAAAGTGACTTATGACCATTTTTCACACTTACGACTGTTGTCATGAGAGGCCAAGCGAGGAGATGCGTGCCTTGATGTGAGTGATATTGAGTTGGCCACACCCAGCCAATAACATGACCACCAAGCCATGCCCACCCAGTCACATGCCCACCAAGCTACTCCTACCACCTAAGCCATGCCCACAGAACTGGTTGTTAAAAAAAATTGAATCCCACCCCTTCATATACCTACATGTATATTATAACCCCTTTGCATTAGAATAAGCTGCTGTACAGCCTCATTGCATGCACAGAAGTTTCTACATACTACAGGAATTAACCAGGCTACAAGCAACATAAAAACACTTTGTTCAGAAGAACCACATTGCTGTTTTGTTGGCAAGGAATATTGTTTTATCTTTATGCTAGAAACAAGTAATCAAAATTAAAATAAGCCTCCTTAGCTGTGTCTTTTTAAGTCTCAATTCAGTTGCCAGTGTGCTTCATTGATGACTCTGCATCTTTTGAGCTAAGTGGTAATCTCCTTATCAATTAACAGATTAACTGCTAAATTGCTAAACAGAAAAAATAAATCCTGTCTAAAATACTAACTAACATTGTCAGAAGTTGACAATGATTTCATTGGTTCAAAATCAAGAAGACAGCGCAGACAATAATCTCCACATGTGAGAGAGCAGATTGTTTAACTGACCAATAGGCTATACTTAAGTTGGTTATACAGTGCTTAGTTATACTTAGCTAAACTCGGTTACACTTAGTTCACACTCCAAAGAAAAAGAACAAAAGAATCACACTGAGTTTCTCACCACTTTAAAAACTCATGCTGATGATATACAGGCTTATAGAATGACTGAATTTATTCAGAATATTAAAGATAGTTTGAATCAGAAATCTATTTGAAGAAATGGTGTGAAGTTTAAAACCGACAAAACTGAATATTTGCAGATTGATTCCTCAGAAACAAGAACTAGCAATCTTGAAAAGCTTATTAAAGAACTTGCAATAAAAAGTTCTGCTTCGAATGAAGTGTCCTAATTCTAGTGTGCTTGCAGAAAAATAAAAACCCTCTACCACCCTCATTGTCATCCTGAATAAGGTCCAGGTGCTGTTGTATCATCTGCATACTTCACAATATGGTTGGTGACAAACCTTACACAACACTCATGGGTCAACAGGGTGAACAACAATGGACTTAGGACACAGTCCTGAGGAGAATATGTGCTCAAGAAAATGGTGTTTGAAATATTAGTCCCAGCTCACACATACCGGGGCCTGTCAATAAGAAAACCAAGAATCCAGTTGAACAAAGAAGTATTAAAGCCTAAAAGACCCAGTTTGTCTACTAGAAGCTGAGGAACAATTGTATTAAATGCCGAACTGAAGTCAACAAACAGCATTCTAGATAAATGGACTCTAGAAAAAGTTCAGAGAAGAGCAACCAGGATGATTAGGGGACCGGAGGCTAAGGCATATGTAGAACGGTTACAGGAACTGGGCTTGGCTAGTCTAGTGAAGAGAAGGACCAGGGGAGACATGATAGCAGTCTTCCAATATTTGAGGGGCTGCCACAGGGAGGAAGGGGTCAAGCTATGTTCTAAAGCGCCTGTAGGCCAGACAAGGAATAATGGATGGAAACTGAACAAGGAGAGATTTAACCTGGAAATAAGGAGAAACATTCTGACAGTGAGAACAATCAACCAATGGAACAGCTTGCCCTTGGAAGTTGTGGGAGCACCATCAGTTGAGACCTTCAAGAAGAGATTGGAC
This sequence comes from Pseudonaja textilis, assembly GCF_049901715.1. Taxonomy (NCBI): domain Eukaryota; kingdom Metazoa; phylum Chordata; class Lepidosauria; order Squamata; family Elapidae; genus Pseudonaja; species Pseudonaja textilis. The sequence goes on from NC_141991.1 coordinate 173,531,377, forward strand.
TCCCCATCTGTCAGAAATGGTGTAGGGTCTCCTGCTTGGGTGGGGCTTTGGACTAGATGACCTATAAGGTCCCTTCCAACTCTGTTAATCTGTAATCTGTTATTCCCACCTGAGTATTTCTTTCCTCTAAGTGCGCCAAGCTCAGATGGAAAACAGAAAAAAATAACATCTTCTGTGAAGGTAAGCAAACTGATTATAATATTTAGTTGACTTTAATGTTTTCCTTCCACTGAAATACTAACTTGTGGCATATCCACTATTGTACGCAAATTTTGTATCTATTTATTTATGCTTGATTCTGAGTTATACTTCACCAACAATTTAGAAAAGCACCTGCAGGTTTAGAGTTAGGTTTTAAGGTACACACCAATTGTTCTGTAAATCCTCCCCCCACTTCACAATTGGTCAAGTCTATAAGTATTCTTCCTTGTTTTTGCAATTCTTTAAAGCTGTCTTTCTTAGCTGAAGATACTGAAACTGGTTATCTAACTCTGGTCATTCCAAAGAGAAAGTCACAAACAGTTTTATCTGTGTCTTACTGATAATCAAATCTTGCAGTCTATATGGATTTGTTACTTCTCACTGAGTGACTTTGTTCCTCAAGTTCTGTGGCAACATTTGAGCCTACAGCCTGAACCATGGTGCTATATGTGTTATGTTATCAATTATAATTATTGTCCAAGAAACTCTAACTGCAACATAGATAGCCTATAATTTTGATTCATGTAGCTGAATCCTTAATTTAATTCTTGATATTTTAAAGATGTATCTTCTTTATCAGCATGTCCAGTGTCAAAAAAAACAAGGAGCAGGAGGGGAGAGAAGAACAACATTATTTTGCCTTCATTGCTGTAAGGAATTTTGTTTGCAAAGTTTTATTTTAATCTTTTTTATTGTAAACTGCCCAGGATTGTGATTTGTAATATCAGTACCTGGATAAGTTTTTTTAAACAAAACAAACAAATGAATAAAGTAAGGTTGTGTTCAAACACTCGTAAATCTTTTGTGGTTCAGATTTCTATTTACTGTATTATCTTCAGTAATATATACCAAATTGCGCCATCATCTCATACAATGGGGAAATATGACTTGATGGTGTAAACTCCTGGAGTTCGGCCATTTTGTTTTCCGAATGAGAAGTCTGGAAATTTCCAGATGTAAACATAGTGCCACTCAACCAGAAAGCCACAAACTTTACCCAACTTCTTTACTATTTAAGGAAAGACTCTCTATAGACTCTCTGTTTAAGGAAAGAGGCTTTAACTTATGAAATAAAACCTAGTTGGAGCCTGTCTGGCTGCCCTCAAAGTACCTGATGTTTTTCTGCACTATTCTCTCTCTATGCCTTCTCAGATGTCATATAACAATTGTCACAGCAGTTCAGTTTCATTGTAAGTCCAATCTGAGCTGTCTTTTAAGCTGCTGGGGTTCTGTCAATGTGCACCAGTGCAATCAATTTGATGCCACATGTTGTCTGCCGTCATTACTTCTTCCCTAGAGATGACTGAACTATTGCTGAGAACAGCCTTATACAACCGTTCACAGATGGTTAGCCTGAGGGGTAACCTCCAAACATGCTTCTTATCTTGCTTTAAATGAACTCCAGAAATGCTAAGGAGGCATGGAAGTTGTTGAACACAGAGAACAAACTCTCACTTGTCCTACCAAAAATTATTCTGGCTAACTTCAAGTTTCCAGAGATGTTTCAACTCGGGAAAAGTCACCAGTTGATCCCAGTGCATTGCCGACGAGGAATGGATCTATAGCAATGTTTTTCACTTGAAGATGTGTGGACTTCAACTCACAGTACTCCTCATTGTGTACGGGATCTTTAACTGTCATTGAAGTTATACAAAATACAATTGTTTGGTTTCAGAATTTGGGTGTACATGTGTTTTCATGCATCTAAAGTGATGCATCTGGAGAGACAGAAAGAAAGAGAGAGGGAGAGGCAGAGGGAGGGGGAAGAGTGATCCTTAGATTTAGGAGGATCTTCAAATGTTTCAGAGGGCCATGCACTCCAAACAATTTATGTAACAACTAAACATACGCAAATATACCCAGAGGTTTAGTTTTGGGGTCAAAACTAAGAAATAGGGAAAGGGAAAAGAGTATTTTAGACAAGGCAGTGATCAAGAGCAGTTTTTTTTTTTACTTCATTTTATTGCAGGTTTGACTTGTTATTGAGGCAATTTATGACTAAATCCCTGCAAGAATTAAATACAGAAAAGCTGCCTGTATAAAACAGACCACTCTGAAAGCAGAGCTATAAATATTGTTCCTGCAAGGTTTTGTTCATGTGTACATCACTAATGTAAGCCTGGGGAGAGGGGTAATTCACCAATGTATGAACTTTGTACAAAATTCAGAAGAACAATGCAAAGCCACAAGTAAATCAATTCTAACTCAAAAAAACAAACAAACAAACCAGACTAGATTATTCAGAATGCCAAATTCTTTAAATGATGTTTATTTCAAATGTCATGGAATCCATAAAAGTTGAAGAAAAATCCAATATTAAAAATAAAATAGTACAATATAAAATATGTTACAAAAATTAAGCCATAAAATTGAATGCATATGCATATTTAGAGCTAATATTTAATATTTGAATCTTTGTTTATTTATTTGTTTGAATGATTTCTGGGCCTGCATAGCATTGACTTTGGACAATGTATAAAGATTAAATTCGATAATAAAAATAAATACTCTTCTTCCTAGTGTATTTCTGCAGGCGCAGGGTCCACTTTTATGATCATTGGATGCCACTTTGCATTGTCAGCTGTGTCTTCAGGGCACAGGACCACAGCTTGCATATCTTTATTGATCGTGTCTTGCCATCTCTGTTTTGGACACCCAAGAGGTCATCGGCCATTGTCTTCTAATTGGTAGGCAGTTTTGATAGTGGAAGGTGTTGCTCTCTGGATATGTCCATACCAGCAGAGTCGGCTTTCTCTCATCTTCCCTACAATTGGTGCCCCACCAAAATGTTGTCGAATGGTGTCATTTGTGATGTGGTCAAGAAGAGACGTGCCTGATATTCAATGGAGCATTCACATTTCCATGGCATGGAGATAGCTTTTGGTCCCTGTTGTTACTGCCCAACATTCAGTGCCATACAGTACAACACGGAGGATGGTTGTCTTGTAAATCTTAGATTTAAGACAGTTGGCATTCATCTGTCACAAAACACACTGGTGAGTTCTCGCCAAAGCATCCAGGCTGCATTCACCCTTGCTCGCACCTCACCATTAATGTCACCATTGCCTTGGAGATGGGATCCCAGATAACGAAAAATGTTCAAGATCATGGGAATTATATCAACTACAGTAAAGAAAAGAACAATAAAACAATCAACCAGCAGAGCTTCTACAAATACTTGAAGAAACAGTCTTATGAAAGGCTAACTAGATGGGGCCATATGGATCATAGGAGAGATGCAGGTACCACAACAGAGAAGGCTCTACTCCCGTTTCCAGTAAATGACATTATTTGAAGAATGAGAGCTGGATCAGGTCCTTCCTGTTCATAGGAGAAGAAAAAACAATCAGAGGTGGGTGGTCAGTCCCACAAATAGTCCCAGAGAGCCTCTCTTGTAGAACATTTCAGAAAGCAGGTTCTGCTTTCTTAGCTACTTACTAGATCTTGAGGGACAAAGAAGGGTTTCTAGCAGTGATCTCAAGGTGATTCCTAACATCATTTGACCTCCCTAGACATTGGGATACCAATTCTAAAGTTAAACCATTCCAAATTCAGAGTTAGCAAAAGAAGACAGTGCTGTCTGTGATAGTAAAATTTTGACCACTCTTTCTATGTCTTGGAAGAAGCTCAGAACAGCATGGTAAATCCTCAAACATTCTGCATATTTCCCTTTCCCTTTTTAACACTTTAATCAGGGGTGGGATTCAACCGGTATTACTACTGGTTCGGTGACTATGTTTTGTGCGCACGCGTGTTAAACCCCTTAAGCTGTGCCACCCAGGCAGCTGAAAAACGCTGCGTGCAAGTACACAGCATTCGAAAAGCCACTTTGTTCCTGCTTTTTCAACCTCAGCTGTGCCGTGCAAAGCAGCTGAGATTGAAAAAGCAGGAAATAAAGGACAGGTTCTTCAGGCGGGTAGATCGGCCAAACAGCAGCAAACACAAAACCAGTTTGGTATCTGCTGCTCTTCAGAGCTACCAGTTCTATAGAACTGGTCGCATCCCACCCCTGACTTTAATGATTTGGGGTTTAGAGCTTTGAAAAGTAACATGGAGGAGGAAGAGGAAAACACAGCATTGGTTTCTCCCTTCCTCTACCTTTGAAGACAGAACTGAAGGATCTCCAGCTTTGGAGGAGGAAACTAAAACATCTTATGAACTTTAAGACACTATCAGTTTTGATCCTAGTTGGAAATGGACTAAGACCATGAAAGTAACAAAAGCATGAGTAAAATAACTCCTTAAAATGTTGAAAGATGCTTGAAGGATCAGAGTTTTTTAAGAAATGTTAGATCTTTCCCCCCACCCCTTTCAGGAAATTTTTCAGATTTTTCAGGTTTCAGATCTATAACAGTGGCATATAATACAGCCCTCATTTATAAACAAGTAAATACTTTTCTGTCTTGCATTTTTATGCGACCTGTTTACAGGGGAGCTGTCTTTACATTGACTTTGAATACTGATTACTTGCTGTTTAATTTGCTCCTTGCCTTTCAACAGTAACTTTTTTTAATGGCACTGTTTAGCAGCTTCCAGCATGTTGTCATTATCCACAGATGCAATTTCAACTTAAAATGTTATAATTCTGGTGCCATTTCTTTGATCAGTTACATTTTCCATTCAAATAGGAACTACCCTGCAAAACCAATCTTTGTTCTGATTTCATCGATTAAATTGGCTTTCATTAGCTTCTGATCCAGAGGGGGGAGGGGAATCTTTCATCCTCAAACTTTCATCCCCACATCTAGTTCTACATGAGCCTGTGTTATAGAAATTACATTGTGTGAATTACAAGAACAGAACGAGCAAGGAAATATCAATTAGAGATTTCTTCTTCTGAGATATCTAGATTTTGCTGGAAGATGAAGAGAATGAGGGAGCTACTTCCAGCTCCCAAACTATGATAAGATATTTCCCATTGGACAAGACCCAATGAAGGAAAGAAAGGAACGAAGGAAGGAAAATATTTATTCAATTATTCCTCCAAGAAATACATATGTGCATTTTATTTGATTCTCATCACATCTCTTTGAGGAAGAGAAAGCCAAGAAGCCAGCAACTGAATTTTGTCTTACTAATTTTATTTATTTATGCAGTTCATCTTCACCTCAAACCATATGGACTTTTAAGTGGCTTGCAAATTGGAAATCTCCAAAGTGAACAAGTTAGAAAGAACATGAATTGATATCTAAAATATCAAGTGATTCTAAGCCACTCAGAATCACTTCAGACCATGACATGGGCAGAATATGAATTTAATAATTAAATAAAATTAGCCTATGTACAATATGGTGGCTGGAGTCGTTAAAAAAAGATTTTAGGGCTGCTCAGTGAGGCATTTTGGATTACCATGATAGCCTCTTCCAGCAGTTCCACTAATGAATATAAACATTTACAAATGTGTGATAGATGTGTGGAGGGCCTCTTCCAACCCTCAGATGTGCCGAAAGTGCTGCTAAGGTGATACAATCCAACCATTTTGTTTTCCTTTCAAGAAGTAGGAGGCCATTTTATGAAGCAATATTTGACTACATACAAGTGTTGACAATTATCCTATGTGCCACGGTGGTGCAGTGGTTAGAGTCAGGGGTGGGATCCGACAGGATTAACTACCAGTTCGGTGATTTACGATGTGCTCCCCTGCACGTTGCAGCGTAAATCTTCATCAGCTTGCTGCCTGGACAGCTGAGCAGCGCTGCGTGCAGGGAAGCAGCATTTGAAAAAGCACCTTTTTCCTGCTTTTTTAACCGCAGCTGTGCCTCACATGGCAGCTGAAGTTGAAAAAGCAGGAAATAAAAGTCAGGTAAGAGCCTGGGCAGGCAGGTGAGCCAAAACAGCAGCAGACATAGAACCAGTTCTTTGTCTGCTGCTCTTCAGAGCTACCAGTTCTAAAGAGCCAGACAGAACCAGTAGAAACCTATCCCTGGTTAGAGTGCAATCCTGCAGGCTACTTCTAATGACTGCCAGCTGCCTGCAATTTGGCAGTTTAAATCCCACCAGGCTCAAGTTTGACTCAGCCTTCCATCCTTCTGAGGTGGGTAAAATGAGGACCCAAAATTGTTGTGGGCAATATGTTGACTTTATAAACCAGTTAGAGGGGGCTGTAAAGCACTGTGAAACAGTATATAAGTCTAAGTGGTATTGCTATATGAGGTGGCCATGCCACATCTAAGTGAGGGTTTTTGCAATCTAGAAGCAAGACTACTTGCCACACCAAAGTTCAATGGTCAGATGGTTCTCCATTGAGCTGCCCCATTGAGTTGCTCCAGAGAGTGGGGGGTGCTTAGTCTCTGCTTGGATAGGTTGGGCTTAATTAATAGGATGCTGTTGCTCCTCCCTGGCTCCTCCCTAGCATCCCCCAGTTTTAACTCAGCCTTTGATGCGATAGGCAGCTTTCCTTGGTTGGAGCAGGAACAAATTGAAGTGAATAGATTCTTCATATACAGATTGGCTTTTCAAAAAGTTTTCTCCAAAATTGGAGGGCGGAGCTGGCGTTGCGACGATACGGCATGCGATCTTGGAGGTCTGAGATGGCTGCCAATATCTTTGCTCCTGGATGGTCCAAATGGATCTAAACCATCCCGAAGAGACAGTGAATGTAAAGAGTGCATCCTGTGGATCCCAGGGACACTGCAAAGTCCCTGGTAGATCCAGGAGAAGCTCTTTTTGCCAGCGGCAAAGAGGCAGCCATTAAAGCTGCTGAAGTTGGGACAGCTCCGAAACGAAAGAGAACGGAAAGAGAAAGTGTGCCGGTTTGGTGAGAATTTTTTCTTTACTTTAAGAGTTGAAAGGACACCCTAAGGAAAAGAAAGAATCTGTAAAAGTTTTGACAGAAGTGATTAAGCGGTAATTTTAAACAGGAAGTCAATGTAATATTTTTTTTTATTTTTTTTCTCATTGTTGGATTTTTTACACATGATCTTACATTTTGAAACTGGACTGGTTTTTTTTCTCTTTTTTCATCTACTCCTTTTCTCCTTTTTGACTTTATAATATTCTAGGCTAGAGACTGCCTTTTAGTCATCTTTTTAAATATCTTTTCCCCTTTTTAATTAATTTTTATTATATCTTGTTTAGAAAAGGAGGGGGAAAGTGAAAACAGAAGAAACTTTGTAACAGTAGTCTCTTTTCTTTTCTCTCTCTCTCTCTCTCTCTCTCATATTTTTTTTTCTATTTACCTTTCATATTGTTTTTTTTGTGTGTGGCTTTCTCTATTTTGTTATGCATCCTTTTATACCTGAGACTTTTTAATTGGATTAAAGTGTTGAAGAACCTGAAGAACCTTTCTTTTTTTCTTCTTTAGTTTTTTATTTTTTCCACCTGTTCCAGGATTTAACAATTTTTTCTTTTTTGTGTGTGTTTATGGTCTTTTCTTCCATTTTTGAGTTTTTACTGCTATCTAACCAATTGATTGGATTAAGGTATACAAGAACCTGAAGAAATTTTTTTATTTTTATTTTTATTATTGTTATTATTTGGCCTTTTTTCCCACTATTTTTACTTGGAATTACAATTGGTTATCTCACAAGTGGATTAAGGTCTAGAAGAACCTGAAGATTTTGAATTGTCTGAAATGAGTAGAAAACTAACAGCCCCTGGTTCCTCAACTTCTACTTCTTCCTCTTCACCATCTGGAGTTCAATGCTCAATACAGACGATGTTACAGCAAGAAAAAGAACAGGAAAAAGTGACGCTGCAGATGATTATGCAAGGAATTCAAAATATACAAATAAGAACAGAGAATATTGAAAAGAGAACAGAGAACATTGAACAAAGAACAGGAAAAACAGATGAAAAGGTGGAGAACATTGAACAAATGATGATGAAATATGATGAGAGATTCCAAAAAATTTAAGAAGATAAACAAAGAGATAAGAAGATTGGTGATATTGATAGCAGATTAACTGTGGTTGAACAAGATAAAAGTGGGATGTTGAGATGGGAGATGGACAGATCAGAATTTTATCTCAGATTCCAAAACATAGAGGAAGAAAAGGGACAAAACCTAGCTAAGATAATAATAGAAATTTTGGCTGAAGCTCTGGAAATAATAAAAAAAAGGTTTTCTCTAAAATTTTCCTCAGCAGCTCCAACTGCAATTAGAGAGAAGCAGTCAGAGTGATCGCGGATCAACACCAGTGTTCCGGCCGCATTTGCACCCATAAGGGCAGAGGCTTAGATCCCTGACACTTTAATTCAGAAATCACGAGCCTTCCTTTTCCTTCGATCCACCTTCCTGTGCCTTCTCCTTTGCCATTGCCTTTCCAAGCTTTTGCGCCGTTTAGCAGAGAGTGCGTTTTCTCTCAGACTTCGCCAGCGGCGATTCCTCCCCAAGGAGAATACAGGGGTGGGGGCATTGGAGCCCTGATTCTCCCCTATCCACCACTCATCGTGGAATAGCTGTTTTCATAATTAGTTGGGTGGCAAGGTTTTGCTGTGTTAGATGCCAAAATAATAAGTCTGTGCCACTTTAATCCAGGGACTTTCTTCCATTTTAAGCGCGCACTTCCCAGGCCACAGGGCCAATACCATGTTGCATTGTGGGGTCTTTGCTGATTTTTTCCCCCCAGCCTGCTGTTGAGAGGCTTTATTCCCCTCAAAACTCTAAACAAAGAGGCTAGGGGACAGAAAAATTCTAGTCCCTTTAGCTCCAGTTTGGGAGATTAACTCATTGGTATTTGTTGGCTGTCCTCACAGTTCAAACAAGTATTTATATAAACAATCACAGCACCATCAGCATGTACCAAGGCCTGAGGCCTGTGGGGACAGCTGTTGAGGGCCTATTATTTGTAGTGAATTGCCCTATCTTTTAGCGTTCTCAAATTTGGCTTATTTGATCTTCTCAGTATATTGAGGCGTTAAGTACTTTTTATTCAATCTATTAGATAGATAATATATACAAACAATAATAACTTTGATAAAAAACTTTGATAAAAAAAATCTTTAATTTAGCTTAAGACTTTTCCAATTCCATGAGTACCCCTGAGGTAGATGAGCCTGTTGTGGCTTTGGCATCCTTCTCTACTATTTCCACTGAGGCGGAGGATGCTCTTAAACTATATGTGGCCCAGTAGGTCTAATGTGGGACTGTGTTCTTCCATCTGGTCCCAGGTCCTGCCTTGTTCTCCATTAATGTGTAAGCTGCAGAGGGAGACCAGAATCCTGGCTTCTCTAACTACTTTCTTTGGAAAAATAAAGCAGATTAGCTGACCAATCAACTTTGCAACTTAGAGAATACAAAGTTCTGAAACTGCCTATCCTATCCTTGGATTAATATATGTCACAAACGCAGCACAAATAACTTACCAATGATACCCTGGCACACATAGCACTTGATGATGGTTTTTCCCATAGTTGGCAATGTTTGAATTTTAGCCACAGAGAACTGCATGTCAATTTAACAGCACAGTCTCAATCAGATGCACATTATGGTCAGGCATTGGGGACAGCATAGTTTATGTCAATGTGATTGCCTCATTATTCTGGAATGGATGGAAAACTGTGTGACTGTGTGAATGAGCCAATGCAGCTGCAGAAACAGTAGCAATGTACCCACCCCCCACAAAGTTCGATAAAAAATTCTTTAATTTAGCTTCAGACTTTTCTGATTCCATGAGTACCCCTGAGGTAGATGAGCATCCTCCTCTACTATTTCCACTGAGGCAGAGGATGCTCTTAAACCAGAGGAGAAGAAAGCCGAGGTTGCACTCAGAAAGGCACATCAATCTGATGCGTGGGTCATAAGGGCAGCAACAGCTGCATCCTTCTTTACTAGGACCTCCCTCAGATGGCTCCAGCACCTGAGGGACACCATATCAAATTCTAACATTAGGGCTCACCAAGACATCGCCAAACTAGTTGCAGCTGCAGAGTTTTCTGTGGATGCTACATTTAATTCAGTCAAATTTTCAGCTCAAGCCATGGCATCAAAGATTATGGCCCAATGATTACTTCGGCTTAGACATTGGCAAGCTGACTCCAAACACAAATGGAAGCTTGCTTCTTCCCCAATTTTGGGTGATAAATTGTTTGGTGCTGCCTTAGATCTGCTGCTTATTGAGTCCAGAAACAAGAAGAATATTCTCCCCTTCCTCCTCTGTTGTTCAGACACCAGGACTTATCAGCCCTTTTGGAGAGGCTCCTTTCTTCCCTATTATCAAGGTCCATTCTCCACTAGATTCCAGAGGGTACCAGGGTATGGGGCACCCAACAGTCCGATAGACTGGAATTCACCGACAGGCCTCTTAGGGGAGGACAGGGGAAGAGAACAGAGGTTTCCATTATTCAAGATAGTTCCAGGGAACTTGCTCCCATTGGGGGACAATTAAGGTTCTTTGCAGACCATTGGGACTCCTCTACATTGGATTCCTGGGTTCGTGACACCATCAGATTTGGCCTGGCTCTAGAGTTTCACTCCACACCCCCGAACTTTTTAATGCAATGTCCTCTCTCCAGGGACCCAATTAAAAGGAGCCTGATGGCAACAGAGATCAATCACTTACTGGAAATTAAGGCCATCCAACCAGTAACCCGGGATCAGCAAGGCCAGGGATTCTACTCTCTTCTTTTTGTAGTCCCTAAGAGTTCGGGGGGATGGAGGGCAATACTAGATTTAAAACGACTGAACCATACTCTAGTCTATTGCAAATTTAAAATGTGTATGTTGCAATCCATCCTGCTTGGCATAAGGGAGGGCAATTTTTTTATCTTCCATCGATCTGACAGAGGCCTACTTACACATACCAATATGACTTTCTCACTCCAAATTTCTTAGATTCTGCTATAACAACCAACATTTTGAATATGTCGCCCTGCCCTTTGGGTTGTCATCTGCCCCAAGGACCTTTACAAAGGTTCTGGTGGGTGGCCCTAGCCACACATCTGCAGGATATTTCTGTCAGACTCCAATGCTACCTGGATGACATTTTGATATTATCTTCCTCACACAGACAGGCAGAATTGGATACGCAAATTACATTGCAAACCCTTCAACAACACAGTTTCTCCATTAATTGGGCAAAGAGCCATTTGTTTCCCTCAACCTGCTTATCTCACCTGGGTTCAATAATAGACACAATTCAGGGAAGAGTGTTTCTATCCCCTGAGAGGCAGGAGAGCATCAAGAATTTAGCTCAAACAATCACAACCCTAAAACGGGTTCCTCTGGCTGATTTGTCAAAATTACTGGGAAAAATGATTTCCTGTATTTCTATTATTCCTTGGGCCCAGTTCCATGATAGATCACTGCAATGGTTCTTGCTTCCCTACCAAAGATCAAGGTGAAGCAACTCCAAAATCCAAGTATTTGTTCCAACAAAAGTCCTACTCTCTCTACACTGGTGGACTGTTCCAACCATCAACAAAGGTTGTCCGCTGAAGGAGCCCCACAGACTCACCATCACCATGGATGCCAGCCTGTTTGGATGTGGGGCACACTTCCAGTCTCTCTCAGCACAAGGACATTAGTCAGCAGCAGAACAATTGAACAGCATAAATTGGTTGGAGCTCAGGACAGTCCACCTGGCCCTTTGCAGTTTCCTTCCTCATATTCGAATGAGAAACATCCTTACAGACAACATCACAACAAAACCACACATCAACAGACAAGGGGGTACACACTCAAAACAACACATGGAGGAAGCAGAGAGACTGTGCCATTGGGCAGAAAGGAACTTGGGCTCCATCACAGCGGAACACATTTCAGGACTGACAAACACACTGGCAGACTGGCTGAGCAGGGCCACAGTTGATCAATCAGAATGGCACCTGCACCCGGATCTGTTTCAGGAGACAATTCAGAGGTTTGGTCTGCTGGTTATAGAGCTGTTCGCTTCTCCTCTAAACTCACAGCTCCCCGGATTCATTTCAAGATACCCATCTCAGGGGGTGGAGAACTTCAATGCCCTCCACTGCCAGTGGCCCCGGGGACTCCTCTACACCTTCCCACCTCTCCCACTGATACCCAAGGTGATCCAGAAGCTGTTAGATGAGAAAGCAGAACTGATCTTGGTGGCACCACACTGGCCCAGGAAGCCATGGTTCGCGGATCTCAGGGGCCTGTCCATAGAAAAACCATGGAAAATTCCACCACACAAAATTCAGCTCACCCAGTGACCAGTCCAACACCTGGACCCTCAATGGTTACAATTAGCCACTTGGAGGTTGAGCGGAGACATCTAAGTCAGGAGAATTTCTCGATCAGGGTGATCAACACCATTCAAGCAGGGACCAATCCAACACCCGGACCCTCAATGGTTACAATTAGCCACTTGGAGGTTGAGCGGAGACATCTAAGTCAGGAGAATTTCTCGATCAGGGTGATCAACACCATTCAAGCAGCTCGGTGTCCTTCTACGAGCCGTATATATAATGCCACATGGACTATCTTTTATAAATGGTGCACCAAATCCAAGGTGGACCCATTTTTGCCATCAGTGGCACAAGATTTAGAGTTTCTTCAAGATGGTCTAGACAGGGGACTCTCTCCAAATACTTTAAGATGACAGGTGGCAACTATTGCCTCAGTGGTGAGCTGGGAAGGTCTAACATTCATCTCCCACCACCCATGGACAAAGAGTTTTCTTAGAGGCACCATAAATTTATGTCCACCAATGATACATCGTTACCCCACCTGGGACCTTAATAAGGTACTCACAGCACTCACTAAGAGTCCATTTGAACCTCTGAGAACTACTAGTCTCCATTTTCTTACATACAAGGTGGTGTTCCTCGTAGCTATAACATCAGCATGACGTATCTCTGAAATAGCAGCTTTATTGGCCCACAAGGACCTCTGTATCTTCCATTTGGACAGAGTAGTTCTTCGACCAGACCCCACGTTCACACCAAAAGTCAATTTGACCTTCCACAAGGCACAGGAACTGATCCTCCCAAATTTTTGCCCTGGATCTTCTCAGGGTCTAGAGCATCAATGGCACTAACTGGATGTCTGCAGAGCTCTCCATACATACCTACATCGAACGGCTCCTTTCAGGAAGACAGAAGCCCTTTTTATATCTTTTCAGCCAACTACTCAGGGACAGAAGGTATCTCCTTCAACCATAGGCAGATGGCTGAAGGCCACGATGGCCAAGGCATACGAGACTCAATAATTACCTGTGCCTATAGGCATCACGGTGCATTCAATAAAGAGCGCAGCAACTTCAGCGGCCTGAGCCACGCAAGCTCCTATAACAGAAATCTGTAGGGCGGCGACATGGGACTCCCCATCACCTTTCATTAGACATTACAAAAGTGATGTAATTGCTTCTGCTGAGGCCTCCTTTGGTAGGAGGGTGTTACAACGAGTCCACTCGGACAGTGAGGGGTTTCCAACACAGAGACCCTCCCATAGGACAAGCCAAGCTTTGGTATGTCCCACTCTCTGGATGCTCGGAGCAGCTCAATGGAGAAAGGGCGTTGGTACTTACCTGATACACCCATTCTCAGTGAGCTGTGACAAGCATCCAGCCCCCCCCCCCCTAATACATCTGGTGGGGTCCTGTTCCGGCCCACAGTAAATCTGGATATATGCAAGAAACAAAGAAAAACATGACAATAGAGAGGGCGGGGGTTGCATCACCTCGTCTTCACCAAAACTGGGGGATGCAAGGGAGGAGCCAGGGAGGAGCAACAGTGTCCTATTAATTAAGCCCAGCCTATCCAAGCACCTCCCGCTCTCTGGATGCTTGTCACAGCTCACTGAGAACAGGTGTATCAGGTAAGTACAAACGCCCTTTTTCTGTCAGCGAGGTGCTTCACTTCCCTCTAACACTTCCCTCTGCCAGTAGCTCCAATAATCAAAAGAGTCTTCTGAACATGGCAGTGAACATTCACAGAACACATTTTTAAACAAGTACCATAACTATTTTACTTCACTCTTCAACAAGTTATCAGATCCAGCTGACTTGATTGAGGGCATCTATCAAAGGTAATTTGATTAAGGCATTTTACTGTTCATTGTCATTTGTATTAATTTTGTTCTTCGTTCTCTTGTGCGTGGTCCAGAATCCTTTGCAAAACCTCTGAATAATAAAAACTAAATATGGGGTTCCCAGCTTCAAAAGGATGCATTACTCAAAGCTTCTGCCTGAAGCTTTGCCCAGTTCTATAATTTAGAACATTGCCAGTTTATTATTATATTTTATGTTTTTTTTTAAACTTTAATGGGGTCCTGGGCAAATATTTATTGGTCAAAGTTCACTTTCTAGCCCCTCTTCTGTTGCTTACTAAAAAGTGATACTTTTCTTTTTAATCCTTAAAGAAATGCCAATGTAAATTTAAGGATTACAAAGAAAAGTATCACTTTTTGATAAGCAACAAAAGAGTGACTAGAAAGTGAATTTTGGAAAGTTAAGAGACTACTAGAGGGACTTGAAAGAATATTTCCTGCTTAAAATTTTATAAAAGAATATTTGATTATTTTGAAATCAATTGTAAGAAATCCTCCTGTGGGAAAGTTTTGTCAATTGGGAAATAAATAGATAATAACAGAGGACTCGAAGGCTGTCTAGAGGGATCCAAAGAGAACAAAGAATTACTCTTAAAGGAGAAAAGACCCTTTAATACAATGGAAGAATAGTATTTGACTACAAAAGAAATCATGGCTGTTTGGAAATAATGTACTGTACTAAAAAGTTACTTAAAAGAATGGTTCGTACTTTAGCAGAGGATGTAGAAGAAAAAATAGATAGTATTCAATGAAACAGAGACTGAGACTGATTTGAATGTGAATTTGGAGAAGAAATTCTGGATTGTACTGTAAAAGATGGAGTGGATCTGAAAATGGATTTTAAAATGCCAATGTACAATAGTGACATTGGAAAAAGATGCCGAAATGGACATACAAGTAAAACTGGATGATCTCTTAAAAATTAAAGGGGACATGCAAATAATATATCAGAAAAGTGACCATGTATGTGTTGTGTTTCTGGTAACTGCTAATGTGATTCCCTTTTGACAAAGACTGATGAAGCTGTAAAGAGCCGTTTAGAGGTGGGGAAAGATTTATTTTGCTTTATTTCTTAGAGAAAGAGATAAGTTTGGATTACAAAATGGAATTTCTTTATTAAGATGAAAATATATATTTTCTGGTAGCTCTTAATCGATAAAAATAGCTGAAAGATGAGTGTTTGCAGTCTGATTATTGATAAGAGATGATCTATGGAAAGATTTTAAAACTGAAGTAGTACACAGGTTACTCAAACTTGTCTGGAGGGAGCAGAACTCATTTTTTAAACATCTTTCCTCTTTTTTCCATCTGTCTTCACTTTTTTCCTATACTTTTTAATTTTCCGTACTTTAAATTAGTTTTATATATCTTTGCATTTATAAGCAATGTGCAATTATCAATTACATTGTGGTTTGCACTTTGTTATCATTATGATAACGGATTAGTAGTTGCTCTTTTTTAAAAAGAAAACAGCCTCAAATATTTTAAAAATGCTAATTTTGTAAGTCAACATCCACATATGAAATTGTCATTCCTACAACAGATTATGTGGACTCCACTTATAAATTTGATCATGAAGAATTTTTCCTCTTTCAGAGGCAGACCTTGGCAAGACTTTTATTTAGATTAGTTCTAATAGCATAAGCTTGCAAGTCTGGTTATGCTCTTCATCTTCTTATAACCATGTGAATTAGGGAAGTACCTGTTTGAGATGTTTTGTAACCATCCTAGACCAAGCCAAGTCCAAAAATGCCAGGGAATTTCTAGAAACCTGGCACTCTGGCAAATTAGCCATCAATAGACACATAGATATAAACAATATCTACATACCACTTTTTTTTACTACCGGTTCTGTGGTGGTGGCTTGGTGGGAGTGGCAGGGGAAGGCTACTGTAAAATCTCCAGTCAGAGATGGTATTCGTTGGTTCTCCGAACTACTCAAAATTTCTGCTACTGGTTCTCCAGAAATGGTCAGAACCTGCTGAAAACCACCTCTGCTACATACTATGCAAAAGAGACAATCAACAAGCATCTCTTGACCTAAGCATCTCTCCACCAGCAATCAGCACCCAGATCAGCATGGATTAAATCCTAAATTAATATCAGACCAACAATCAAATAAACAATACCCCAACCAAGAAAATGCCAAAGAAGCCAACAGTAAACAGCCCAACCAAAAAAATCTCTAAGACCATCCACACCGATAGGCCAAGTCAGTAGAATATAAATGGACAATAAATTGCACTCCTTACTAGCACTGATGATGTTAGTTTGGGTAATGAAACATCTGCAAGAAACAAGCAGGTTCAGAGAGCACCAAGGACCCTTGAGTTATTTGCACCTATTTTCAACATAGCCTGGATTTAATTTACATTTTTCTTCTTGTCTTTTTTGAAACTGTTCTCTCCACTCTTCCTCATGGCCATCCTCTTTACCCTGCACATAAACCACAGGAATGGATAATTCCTTAGACTGTTCCTGGTTAATATTCCTAAATATGTTCACTCTCCCTGCTTGGTATATATAACCACTCACTAATGTGCTAATTATATCCCCAAATACGTTTGTACTGTCAACTTGCAGAAACTATCTATTTAATGTCTCTTGCCTTTAAGCTGTCAATCTTCTTTTCCCTTCATCTCCAGTTTATTATTGGCAAGAAATTGCAAGTCCCAGTTTCCGAAGGAAGCCTATTTTTCAATGTCCTCTGCTGCTGTGCTATAATTTTTTTTTTAATGAAAAGAAGAGCTCCATGATGGGATATGACTCACAAGTAGGATATGGCTATAATATCTCTTGCCTCCAGCAAGATGTAGTCTAAGACAAGCTAAGCAAAAACTCTTAAAATATTAACTTTGACAGTTCTGGTGGAGGACTAGCTGTACAGATACAGTGGATTGAACAAACATCCTCTGTTTTATATGGGTTTTCTAGATGGGCTTTCCAGACATGGTAAAAGTACTCTTTATTCTTTTCTAATGAAAGACAGCATCCTCTATAATGGATTGTGGTACAGTTTGAAGAGGAAGCAATGTAGATTAGGAAATCACCTCCTTCTCAATCTTGGCCTTGTGCTGATCTCTTCTGATTTGGACTTCAAGAATCCACAATCACAATAAGGTTTTCTGTCCACATTTTTCTGTCTTCATTGGATTCAGGCTAATTTCTGCATCAGCAGTCCTCTAAAAATAATACATATATTTTAATGGCACTTCAGCAGTGGTGGGATTCAAAAATTTTTTACTACCAGTTCTGTGGACATGGCTTGGTGGGCGTGGCAGGGGAAGGATACTGTAAAATCTCCAGTCAGAGGTCGTATTTGCCGGTTCTCTGAACTACTCAAAATTTCCAGTACCGGTTTTCCAGAACTGATCAGAAGCTGCTGAATATCACCTCTGTAGTTCAGGCTTGTCACACTCTAGCTGTTGAAAGGGGGTTATAGTGGTAAAGGAGGTTATAGTGTTATGTCTAGATGGCATTCTTTCCCTTGGGAACAGAGAAGGTGCCTGCAGCTGGAGGAAGATGGAGTCTGGAGTCACCAGACTGATGGACTGAGAATTGATTGGAGATTGTGACTCTGGGGGGAAGTTTCAAACTTTTTGTTCAATGGGTCCATGCAATAAAGGAGAGGCAGGACCCGGGAACTGATAAGCAACCTTTATTTCTCTTAATCTAGGAAATCGCTGCTTGGCCGCGGCAGGCACTGGCTTCTTATAGCTGGTGCTGTCCAAAGCTTCAGCCACTGATGGGACTTCATTTTTCCCGCCAGTGGCTGGGCCAATGAGTGGAGTCTATTAGCTGACTCCACTCATTGGCCATATTTGGGCATATACAACACTTTTGCTTTTTTAACTGGTTGTAATTCCGGAATCTGGCCAGAGTCAGAATTACACCAAGACCGTGCCGATTTGATATGTTCTAATAAACAGACTTTAAAGATAGATGGATGGCTCAGATTTTATTTCTGGGGATATATTACTTGGAACCTTGACAATACCATTCCAGACAATGGTTGTCCAATCGCTTCTTAAAAACTTCCAGTGATGGAGCATTCACAACTTCAGTTGTTCCACTGATTAGTTGTTCTAATTTGTCCTTAGTTTTAGGTTGCTTCTCTCCTTGATTGCTTCTTCTCCTGCCTTCAAGTGCTTTGGATAATAGATTGACCCTTTCTTCTTTATGACCACCCCTTAGATATTGGAACATTGCTATCATGTCACCCCTAGTCCCTCTTTTCAGAAAGACATATCCAGTTCCAGAAACCGTTTTTAATATGTTTTAGTCTTCATTTCCCTAATAATCTTTGTTGCTCTTTTCTGCTCAGAAAGTAATAGTTAAATATAGATATGTTTATTATATTGTATTCCAAGGAACAGAGGCCTGAATATATGTGTTTTATCTTAAAATAAGCATTTAGACACACATTCTGGTATCTCCCCTGAACTAAGCACAACTGCTCAAAAGTGCAAGAAGCACAAGTTCTAAAGGAATGCATAAGCATCCAAGAGCAATTACTCCAGAAGACATGGATTTGGTCAGGTTGACATACAGACTATCTGAAATTTGTGAGACTATCTGTATATTTTAATTTGTATATAAAAATATATATTGCTGCATGATCTAGGTCCTATGTATATTTTCCTGATAGTAGTATGTTTGCTTTTCACCAAAAATTTTTTGATCTTCCAAACATCAAAAGAAGAAACATATAATATAGGGGATCAAAACTGTATTTTAACCCATAGAGAAGGAGGACTGATTGACTGAAAGCAGTAACTCCGTCCAGTGATGGGATTCAATTTTTTTTTTACTACTGGTTCTGTGGATGTGGCTTGGTGGGCGTGGCAGGGGAAGGATACTGTAAAATCTCCAGTCAGAGGTGGTATTTACTGGTTCTCCGAACTACTCAACATTTCCACAACTGATTCTTCAGAAATGGTCAGAATCTGCTGAATACCACCTCTGACTCCATCTTGTTCCATACTCTTATTCTAACACTTTTCCTTTTCATCAGTTTACAAATATACAGTATATGAACTTTTGCAAAGCCTTTAAGAAACTCATTAAAGACTTCTGAGCACATTCAACAGCCTTGGGAATATGAAGAAAAGCAACTAGCTAAAAAAAACAGGAAGTTGAAAGTAGGAGTAAAAGATTTTTATGTTTTTGTGTTTTCAATGTATGTTCAGCGTGCTAGGACTAATTGGTTTTTTTTTTTAATTGTTCAATATATTATGAAATTAGGGATGAGCAGTGAGATGATAAAGGTTGCTGATGATACTAAAGTGTCCACGGTAGTAATCTAAAAATGAAACCGGAAAGAGCTTCAAAAGGAATTCTTCAAACTTGAAGTAATCTTCATTGATTGTAAATGAAAAGTTCACTTCAATGTAAACAGTACAAAGGGATGCACATTGGCATAAAATATCCGGGTTTCACAAATATATTAATGGAAGCTGGGCTATCTGTGACCAATCCAGAAGAGCTCTTACAATCGTGGTTGAAAGTTTAATGAAAATGTCACCCCTATTTATAGCTGATATAAAAAGGAGGACATTCTATGTTTGCAATTATGAACAGAACAGAAAATAAAGGAGCTCCGGGGAAACTACACTTGGCATTTTGCATACTATTCTGAGCATCATGTCTCAGAAAGGATATTATAGAACTGAAACATGTGTAAAAACCAACCAAAGCAGTTAAAGGGCTAGAACATCTGTTCTACAAGAAAAATTTGTTGCATCTGAGGCTTTTTCAGCAAGAGGAAAGATAGGATAAAGGAAGACGTGATAAAAGCATATATGCAATTATGGATGCTGTGCACAATATGGACGAAAAGGACCAATCTGTCATTTCTTGGGGGTCATTCATTAAAGTGGGGTGCACAATTTCTTTTGGTTTGAAGGTTGCAGCAGGCTTTGTGCTTGATGATGAGAGCCAAACTTGCAAGACTAATGCATGATTAGGGGAGGGAAATATAGAGTATGGTTTCAGAGCTTGTCAAGGGTGAAATATAATATGTCCCTTAAACTCCTTAAGCCTCTTATTAATACCCAGGAAATATGGGTATTATTAATACCCAGGAGGAAGAGAAAGATGGAGGATAAAATAAAGGAACAATTTGGCTAATTTTTTTTTCGTCTTTATATTAAAACTAGGGAGATTCAGAGGTGGTGCTTTGCAAATGCCATCTAATTATTATATACTGCTATGCTAACAATAAGCTATTCTTTTTTCAAAACCATCTCCATCTTTCCAAGTGTTTTCTTCCTCCACTTGACCCCCCAAAAAATCATCTCCTCAAAACTGGATCCCCGAGCTTTGTATTTTGGCACAGACGGAGCCCTTAGAGAAAAGTGGAAGAAAGTGTACCTAAATATGGCCAATAGGAATTCTATGTTGGAAGCAAGGGAGATAAACCAAAACAACTGTAGGATTCTTTTAAAAATAGAAGCAGAGATCAATTTTGCTTTGGGGCAGTGTGAAAAGGAGGCAACATCTTGATCTGCTAATTGACGGGGAGAAACTCAGCGTGCTCTGTTTCTCTGCTTTTAACTGGTGTTTGATCTACAGAAATCAGTAAGTGAAGGTTTATTCAAGTTAAGAATCGCTTCCTGCTTCTCTGTTGGCAATCTGGATATAGTGGGGACGGGGAAAGCAAAATAAACCATATTATATATCTTGCAAAATCAGTACTCACAGTGTTTTTATGGGAAAAGAGGCTGAGGACCATAAATGAGTGAATGTTGGTGTACAAACTATGATAGGTATGAGACAGGGAGCCTTTTTTTAAAAAAAAAATAATTTCTGTTAAACATTTTTTCTTATATACAACATCATTTCCATTCATTTTACAATGCTTTTGTGACGGTATACATACTTTTACATAAATCTTAACTATCTATACACTTGTCTATGTTGCTTAATCTATCTTTATCCACTATATCTTTTACCTTATTATCTTTTTGTCTTCTTCTCTATTCAACTTTATATCTATTATTTAGCCAATCATACAGTACATTCCATGTCAAGTAATAATCCGTTTTCCTATCTTTCCTTTATCTCCACGGTCAACTTATCCACCTCGGCACACTCTAGTATTTTTCTTATCACATTTTCCTCTGATGGCATACTGAGATAGGAAATCTTATAGGCCCCAAGAAAGATATGCATGTAAGTATGCCTGGATATAAAAAGCCTGATTTGTTTGTTTGTTTGTTTTCACAATGGATGAATGAAAAGGTGATGGAGTATGCAGGGATGGCTAAATTGACTGCTTTGATTAAATGTGGGGGGGACGGGGGGACACAATTACTTTTGTTTCTACTTGGAAACCACTTCTGGACTTTGTGCCTGAGGTGGAAAAAAAATGAAACTTTGATTTTGGGTTTTATTGATTAGATAGGTTTGTTGTTGTAAAAATGGCTAGTTTATACCACTTTGCAAAAGCAAAAAGGTGAGGTTTGATGCTATTATCTTCTTCTGCTGCACCAAAGGGAGTCAGAATTCAATGCTTTTCCTTTCTTTTTCCCCTTTTTGCTACACGTTTCCCTTCCTTCTCCCTCCCTTATTTTCCTACTGTCCTTTTGTATTTTTGTCTTTTATATTAGAAACTAATAAAAAATCTTCGTTCATTTTTAATGTCTGCATTGTAGGAGGCCAGTAGTCTACCTAGTCCAGCATCTTACTTATCAGATGACTCTGAATAGCCTTACACACCAACTATCTCCATCCAGCAAAGCAAAATGGAAAGTAAGGAATGAAGCTGGGATGCATATTCCTCTATCCACCCTTATGCAAAGTTTCAAAGAAGACTTCAAGGGTTCAAGGACCAGTATGTTATCTCCACCTACCCACCCCTCCCTTCAAGATTTCCTTCTCCACTTTCCCAGCCCAATTTTTGTAGACCTGCCAACATCTCCAGGCTTGAAACAAAAATATTCCATGCAGTGGTGGTATTCAGCTGGTTCAGACCAGTTCTGGAGAACCGGTAGCAGAAATTTTAAGCAGCTTGGAGAACCGGCAAATACCACCTCTGACTGGAGATTTTACAGTAGGCTTCCCCATCCACACCCACTGAACCACACCCACAGAACCAGTAGTAAAAAAAAATTGAATCACACCACTGCTTCCATGGCATTTTTGTCCTTCAATTTTACAGGAGTTTTGACATATCGGGCATTTGAAAGACATCAGGCAGGTACAGATCTGAAATCATCAAGCCTTGTCAGCTCTGTTAAGGCAATGCTTAACTCTTGGTCATTGTTAACATAACAGCCCTAAATAAAATTGAACTCTGCCAGCAGACTTTGCATTGCTTGCCCCATAAGCAGTGGTGAGCTTTCAAAATTTTAGCAAAGGATTCTCTGCCTGATTGCTGGGTGGGCGTGGCCCTGGTAGGTGTGGCCTAGTCGGCCTCCTGAACCATGATAGGGGGCATTTTTGCCTTCCCCAGGCTCCGGAGGCTTTCCTCGAGTCTCCGGGCGGGCTAAAACAGCCTGCCCATGCTCCAGAAGCTCTCGGGAAGCCAGAAATGGGCCCATTTCCAACCTTCCCAAACTTCCTAGAGGCCCATATTTTTGCCCTCCTCGAACATCCGTGTGCAGCCTGCACTTATCTGCATCTAAAACAGCTGCATGAGGACTCCTGGGAGGGGCGGGGCGGGGTGGGTGAGGCCAGTCAGGAATGGGATTTGTGGTTTTTCCAAACTGCACAGAATCTTAGCTAGGGGCTCTCCCAAACTCCCAGTAGCCCACCCCTGCCCATAAGAAGTAGGAATTAGCTACTTTGGTGAGAAGTGACCACATTTACTATAGTATGAAGTTATCAGAAAGGGGACAGTCTCTAACATGGATTTGAGTTCTTATGTTACATTATACTGGTTTATTTTTATTGTATTTTATACCACCTTACCAGGGGTGGGATTCAATTTTTTTAACAAACGGTTCTGTGGGTGTGACTAGGTGGGTGTGGCCATAGGACTGGGTGGGTGTGGCTTCTTTTTTGTTTCTTTTTTTTTGCAGCATCCACCCCCATTTTGGGGCTTTCTGGGGGCTGTTTTTGCTCCCAGGAAGGCAAAAAATGGAGCCCAGGAAGGCAACCCCCCACCTGTGCTCCATTTCTAAGCCTCCTGGGCCTCAGGGAAGCCTCCTGGGCAAAGCAGTGAGACGGCTAGGGGGATCCCGGCACAGCGGATCATCGGAACAGCTGACCGTCAGGAGAGGGGGGGAAAGAAATAACTTAAGGAGTGACTGGGCAGATGAGAATGAATCAGCAATGTCGTGCAAGCATGATAAGGACTGACTGGGAGGAGAGGGAGGGCAGGGCCAGTCAGGGACACAATTTGCCAGTTCTCTGATCTACGCAGAATCATAACAACTGGTTCTATAGAACCGGTCTGAACCGGAAAATCCCACCCCTGCACCTTACTCAAAAAGCTCAGGACACTATTGAGTCGCATTAGCTTAACCATTAAAAGTCCATACATTCACTCCCCATGAAAACAATCACAAACTGTCCTGTTCAAAGTCAGCCACTTTTAAGCACTAGACATCAAATGTTCATTTCAGCACCTAGTGGAATACCAGAATTCTAAGGGAGAAGTATAGCCCAGGGGTGGCATGTTTCATAAATAAGGTATAACCACAAAAAAGGTGTATTTCCTAATCTACGTTCCTCTTTCCTCTCTTGGAAGTGAAGCCCCCATCTCTAGATACCTGCACAGGGTGGGCCGAACCATACTTGATAACATGATTTCTCAATACAGTCAGAATTGCTTTGAAAGGGGGTTTAGTGTTGCGATATCATGACACATCAGTAGGAAGTCACGTACACAGACAACCCAATACACATACAATACATATATAGGGCGACACTATAGGAACAGCAACGTGTAAAACCTGAGTTGGCAATAGCATAAGGATTAGCCATATATGGCAATGTTTCCTGTTCCTGTATAAAACCTGAGTCAGCTAAGGATTAGCCATATATGGCAATGTTTCCTGTTCCTGTATAAAACCTGAGTCAGCTATAGCATAAGGATTAACCATATAGGGCAGTGTTTCCTGTTCCTGTCTAACCTCCTCATGTGTAACCCCCCCCTGCTTGCTGCACAATAAAAGAGAGGTGCGTAGTACTATCTGTGCTTCCTCTCACCAAAAGAAACCTTTGTGTCGCTGTCATCTTTGCCATCAAGAGGAGCCCACCCAGACAGTCTGTCTGGGTGCAGGTCGTCAGCTGATTCATCCTGGTATTGGGACCCGCAACTCATCAGTTTAGCTTATTCTAGAGCTAACACTAACTTTCATATATTTCCCATCTCAAAATAGATGATCTGTTTGGTTCTGGTTAGTGCACTATTAGAACCTAGCATTACATATTCTAAATTGAGGCTTATGCCTCAGTGTGTTTTGTGAATTCAGCTGATTACCAGCAAGCTAATAAACCATGAATCAAGCTGTCATATAGTAGAATGTGTGGACTCGACTATGAAGTTCACTGGTAGAGATTGTCAATGGGCCATCAATTTGTTTAATTATGTTTTTTTTTACAAACTAGAAAATAAAATAAGGCACTCATGAAGAAGCCTCTTCACTCAGGGGAAATATTATGATACAACACAGGATTATAGTTACCAACCAATTTCCCAAAATATGACTGAAGAAGCAAAGTACTATTTGAACCCCTGTTCAGTTTTTGTATGACACATTTTGATTCTGCCTAAATGACCTTTGTAGATTCATATCTTTTCTTTCTTTGTATTGTTTCTATTGTTTCAGTTTCATTCCTCTGGAGCTCAGTCAGATCAGAGCTGGAAGGTTTCTTAGAGGTCTTCTTGTCCAACCTTTTGCCCAAGCAGGAAACCCTGTACCAGTTGAGACAAGTGGCTCTCCAGTCTCTTCTTAAAAACCTCCAGGGATGAAACTACCCACAACTTCCGAAGGCAAGAGTTGGGCATTTTAAAATCCATCTTAGCAGATAAATAAATAACTTAAGAAATTCTGAAAGGAGTAGGCACGGTTTTGTGAAGAATTTCAAAACTGCCAGGCTGCTGATGACATCACTAGCCTCTCTTCTCCCCCTTCTTCTCTCTTTATTTATTTAGTCTTTTCAGGATTTCAGTATGCAGAACCTTTGCTAATTCTTATTAGCTGATTCTTTGCTCAAACAATCACACTTCCCACAGAACACAACAAAAACCAATTTGTCAACTCATGGGAGTCCATCACAAGCTTATTAAAATCATCCAGTTTTCAAAGATTGATAGACTTAGATTGTTGTTTACCGAGAAACAGAGCAGGCAATACATAGCACACAAAAGGGACCGAATAGCAAATATATAAATCAGAATTAAAATCTCACCGTTGACAACAGCTGCATTCCAGCATCGTTTTCCTTGCTGGTGTATAACGGCATGCAATAGCTTTGTTCCTTTTCCTCTTATTTATTTTTCTTGGAATGTGAGAACAAGAAAATCCCTCCCTCATAGATAACAGGTTATTAGATATAGCTCCTGCATACTAAACAGACAAACACCTCATTTATTTGATCCAGCTAACTTTAATAGGACTTATACAGAGTAGGTGGCTTTGTTACTGAGTTCTCTACTGACAGCCAAACAAACTAGAGTGGTTGTATTGCTTGGTGGACTGAAACAGCTACTTCAGGCACCATATTTAGATACCTTTGAGTGGAATGGGACAAGTTGCCATGGCTGACTTGCCACAGGACAACTCGCCTCAGCCAACTCACATACAGCGGGACAATTCAATGTGGGATAACTCAAGAGAGGGATATGTGAATTGCAGCTTTGAGGACTTTTAACTTGAGAAAGTTCAAACCTAAAGCAAGGCAAGGTCCACTGCAATTCACTTCTCCCTCTCTTGAGTTATTCCACATTGAATTGTCCTGTGGCAAATTGCCCCTTAGCAAGTTGGCCTTGGAGAATTGGCCAATGCAGGTCAGCTGTGGCGAGACAGCCAGGATGAGTTGGCTGCAGCGAGTTGTCCTAGACACACCTTTGAGTTAGGGAGATTGCTCTACCCTTATTTCCTGGGACAGCCCCCATGAGCTGATCCATCCTCTGCATACTAGGAGCTGTTACACAAAGAGAATAATACAAAGTTGTTGTGGCTCCGGGCTTGGATTCAGCTCCTGTGACTGATATGAGTTCAAGTGAGGAGGTCATGGCAGAAAAATATGAGCCGGCCTGGCTTACTGATTGGACTGATAACCAGGATGAGGAGATGGACGTGACAAAGGACGACAGACCTGATGTATTAGAATTGTCAGGACCTTTGACCTCCTCTGGTTCCTTATCTGATCAACAGCCGGGAATGGCTGACAGGGAAGTTTTGAGAGAGTCTTCTAGTGGAGATGAGAACTTGGAAAATTTGTGGTTAAATGTGAAAAATAGAAGACGGTTGAGAAGGCAAAATCAGCTGGAGCGAATGAGGAGAGCGAGTCAGTAAATTAGCACATTGCCTCAATGAGTATAAAAGGACACAGCTGGGCTGGTACATTTTGCCAGGAACAAAATGACTATTTGAGTGAGGACGTTACAGCGAGAAGCTCTGAGGCCGAGGATTTATTGCCAGGACTGGTTTGCCGGACAGAGTAAAGATTTATGCTGTGGTTTCTGCCAGCCATTATCTTGTAAGACTTCTTTCCATTTGATTTAATTGTGAAACCGGCTGCTTTCTGTTTTGTTCGTTTGAATTTCGAAGGGGAGTCATAACACAAAGTCATAATCGGAAAATAGAAAATAGACCATCAATTACCGTCTCATTCATTTAAAAACCATTTGAAGTTACAACAATGTAAAAAACCCCAGCTTTGTGGCCATTTCTCACAAATATCAATGCGGTGTGCTACGATCACATGATCATTATTCAGGTACTTCACAACAAACTTCTGACAAGCACAGTTAAGGAAAAATGTGGAAACACAAAACATAATCACAAGTTGTGGTCTTGTGATTTTTCATATAAGAATCAAATGGAAAGAATCAAATGTGATGGTCCACACATGAATTTCCAATTAGCAACCACTGCACTTAGTCGTGGAGTTGCCTGTCCCAACTGATTGCTAAGCAAAGACTCATATACAGGACTTACGGCCATAATCAAGCCAAAATTTTTTTGCTTTCTTTGTTAAGTGAGATATTTTTGATTGAGTTTTGCCCCATTTTATGACTTTTCTTGCCATAGTTATTAAGTGCGTCACTGCAGCTCCCTATTAGTAAAATGCTTGTTATATTAATCTGGCTCCCGCATTGATTTTGCTTGCAAAAGGTGACCCTGGGACATTGCAACTGTTATAAATAGGAGTCAGTTGCCAAGCATCAAGGGTTGGTCATGTGACCATGGGGATGCTACAACGGTTGCAGGTGTGGAAAAATGATCATGAGTCACTTTTTTTCCAGTGCCATTGTAACTTTGAACAATCACTAAATGAACTGTTGTAAGTCGAGGACTACCTGTATTTCTGACAGTTCTATTGTGGAGATAGCTTTGAGAGATGCCTCTTCTATTTGCTCCTATTTTGACACATTCTGTGACAATAAAGCACCCTGGAAAAGGATAAATGCTTGGAAAGAAACAGAAGAGGCAATCAGTAGCAAGGTGGATGGACAAGTAATGGGATTCATTTTTTTTGCTACTACCGGTTCTGTGGGCGTGGCTTGGTGGGCGTGGCAGGGGAAGGATACTGTAAAATCTCCAGTCAGAGGTGGCACTTGCTGGTTCTCTGAACTACCCAAAATTTCCGCTACCGGTTCTCCAGAACTGGTCAGAACCTGCTGAATACCACCTCTGGGAAGGCCTCAGTTATAGTGGCAATAGGTGCACCTTTGGGAGACTTGAAATAACAGGTTAGGGATAGAATGTCATGATAGATCATGAAAATCTATCTATGTGGTTGCTGGCAGTGGAAAACAATTTGATGGCACATCATCGTCATCATTCCATTTGCAGTATGATACGTACTTCTAAACCTCTCCAAACTGAACTGCTTCTTAAAGACATCCCAACTTCAGCAGAAAAACAACTGTATGCGTAAAAAGGGGAGAACACTTCGATTCCTACTATGGATGAAGGGTTGCAGAAGTTGATGGAGTTGGCAGAAATGGCAAAATTGACTGCTTTGATTAAAGAAAAGAACATAAGTACTTTTGTTTCCACATGGAGACCGCTTCTGAACTTCATGCTTAGAGTGGAAAAAAATATAACTTTGATTTGGGGTTTTACTGAGTAATTGATAGATCTTTACAGAAATGGCTTGTTCATATTATGAAAAAGCAAAAAGTTGTGATTTGATGTTAATGCCTTATTTTACTGTAACAGAGAGAGACAGAAGTCAATGCTTCTTTTTCTGTTCTTATCTTTCCTCAGTTCTCTTCCCTCTTCCCCTCCCCGCATTGCTTTCCTATTTACTTTTGTATTTTGTATTTTACAATATTTTATGACTCAGTAAAAAGGTTAAACTATTAAGATGTTCCCACTCAACACTTGATTCAATACTTAAGTTTCATTACTTTGGTTGAGAGGATAGATACTTTCCATGAAAGATTCCACCTTGGCCTCTATCAAATTATTAGAACAAAAGGCAACGTTTTCGTGCAATGAAACAAAATACTTCATTTAGCCATGAACAGATAATAGTGGAGGCCAAATCATTATTTATTTGTAAGGTGACATTTCAAAATTCTGAGCTCTGAATTCCAGGCAAGATGGGTCTAAAATGATTTATTTTTATATAAAACTGGTTGAAACTTCTTTGGCATGTGTGTAGCTATGCAGTAGGTTTTTTTCTTTTCTTTCTTTCCTTTTTTAAAATCACATTGAATGTTCCTTTTTCCTGGTGCCATCTTTCAAACATGACATATTTCCAGATCAACAGATTTTTGTATTATCATATTTGACAAAACTTCTTCCAGGATTTTGTTGCTGTCTTCTTAGAAAGATTAATTATGAGGCACCATAAGGAACCAGGCTAGACTTATAATTTTATCATACAGTGGTTACAAAACTTGCACTTGCAAACTGTGTGAGCTCTTTCTTAAACATTCTTTCTATATTTTTCCCTCTTTCCCTTTCTCGTGTTTCATCTCAAACATATTTTGTTAAATTTAAACTAAATTTTATACAACTTAGGAAATTATATAAAACAAATGACAACAGTATGCATTTGTTTATTTCATTATTAAATTTGTTTGCTTCCCATCTGACTCTGGAAGCTTTACACATGAGTTTGCACATCAAGGACTTGTCCCTAAACCTAGGCAAAAGCATGAGTTCAAGTTCACAGTAGCTGTGATTGAGGAGGGGATATATATTAAAAAGATTAAAAGAGTGCCTTAAGTTTTTGCAAGGCTGAAAATATTTATTTTACCTCTTCAATCCTTCAACCTCAACGATCAACCTGGAAGCACAAAAACTACCATGGAAGACCAAATAAAGACTATGGGAGTTCACCTTTTGCAACTTTGGTTTAATGTTGGATGTGTCATTTGGTCATCTGTTGAGTGTAAGTAGAAAAGGACATGTACGACTGTCTTTGAATATGTTCGTATATTAGGTAAGCATTAAGAAAATAAAATAATTTTCTTAAATTAATTCCTGATTTAAGGAGAAACTTCCTAAAAGTGAGAACAATTAACCAGTGAAACAGCTTGCCTTCAGAAGTTGTGGGTGTTTCATCACTGGGGTATTTTAAAGAAGAGACTGGACAGCCACTTGTATGAAATAGTATACAGTCTCCTTGTTTGAGCAGGAAGTTGGATTAAAAAAACTCCAAGATTCCTTCCAAGTCTATTCTGATTATGATTGCATAAGACACATTCTCAATTGAACTTCAGTGTGTCAATTTAACAGAGAAGAAGCCACTTTGGGGTCTCTCTGTTCTCTGCAGTCCACCGGAGATCCATAAACTTGCTTTCCATAACATCTTATGAAGTTTTACAACTGCCTTTCCATCCATACCCCTGCACACACATTTAGTAGACTGTGGGGTCCTTGGTACTCTCTAAGCTTGCTTGTTTTCTTACAGATGTTTCATTACCCAACTGGGTAATCTCATCAGTGCTAGAAGGGAGGTGGAGTCAGATCTCTGTTTATATACAAGTGGCTTGCCCTATCAGAGTACCAAGCCCCGCAAGCTCAACCCTGAGCTACAAATGCACTCTTAAATTGGTAACATTTACTAGAATTTGGTAACCATGCAAAGATAAACCAGTTATCTCTGTGAAATTGCTTTACTTTGAAAATAGCAACCCAAGGGTTGCACTCTTTTCTATCATGGGTAAGTATAATTTATCTTGATAGAA
This sequence comes from Pseudonaja textilis, assembly GCF_049901715.1. Taxonomy (NCBI): domain Eukaryota; kingdom Metazoa; phylum Chordata; class Lepidosauria; order Squamata; family Elapidae; genus Pseudonaja; species Pseudonaja textilis. The sequence continues at coordinate 173,561,853 of NC_141991.1, forward strand.
AACAGGATTCCATTTATTATATCTGTGCTCAACATCTTCATTATTGCAAAGTTTTAACTCATGTATGACTTTTTGTTCACAAAAAAAACTATTTATTTTGAAGATTTCAACTGAAGCGAAATGTACTGAGATAGCACCTTCTCTCATTTCAATCTGCCTGTAATGACAGACTATTAACACTAATAACTGTCAGATAGAAAGGAAAAGAGTAAAACGAGACCTGTAGCAAAATTGTTGTAACCATCAATCTTTCCTTCCTTCCTTCAAAATACAGCATCACCAATACTGGCTCATCTTAATGGCTTATTCCACACATTTTACATTACTGTATCTCTTCCCCTGCATTCTACATGACAATGTTTTGCTTCCAAAGTCAGTCTGAGATAATTTTATTTTCTGAAGAGAATTTTTGTGGGTGCTTCTTCCACTAAATTTATGACAAGTGAGTGACTGTTGGAGGTGATCTTGGGTTTTCATAGCCTGAAATTTTCCTTTTCAACTGTTTGGACTGTAAAAAGGTCAAAAAAGAAAAGTATGCCAACCCTGGACTTGAAAAAAGCTATAGGAGAAGAGGTTGACATATCCATCACTCGCTTCAGTCCTGGACAGGATAAATTGATCAAAAGTGGTTTGTTCACCATAGATTCCTCTGTTATATGTGTTTTGGGTTCGACTTATGGTCACTCACTCACACACTCACATTTTCAACGGAATACTGAGGCCTAATCAGCTCTTTAGCATACACAGAAACCGGTGAACTTAAGGCAGTAAAACTTTACTGGTTACAATGTCTGTCTGTCTGTCTGTCTATTTATCTATTTGTCTTTTTGAATTTGTAAATATTAATTGTGATGTGCCTTTTAACATTTTTGTCCAACAACATTCAGTGAAGTGAAGCATGGATCTACATTCTTTTTCCTTTTTTCAAGGGCAATTGTCACAACTTTCCAGCTGCTGGAAACCTCTGCACTCCATGGCATTCTCGTGCAGGGGTGGGATTCAAAAATTTTAACAACCGGTGGGCGTGGCTTAGGTGGTAGGCATGGCTTGGTGGTAATGTGACTGGGTGGACATGGTTTGGTGGTCATGTTATTGGCTGGGCGTGGCCAACTCAATATCACTCACATCAAGGCACGCATCTCCTCGCCTGGCCTCTCATGACTGTGGGGATGCTGCAACGGTTGTAAGTGTGAAAAATGGTCATAAGTCACTTTTTTCAGTGCCATTGTAACTTTGAATGGTCACTCCACACAAGCAAAGTACCAGCAAAGGACACTACAGAGAAGTTCCTGAGACAGGAAGTCCAGTCCTGCCAAGAATGTAATAAGAGTTAATGGAGCGGCAGTTTCTGTAAGCAACACCAGAATGTTTCCTTCCTGCCTTCCTTACAGGATTAGGCCAGTAATTTCTTCTAACAACTGGTTCTCTGAACTGCTCAGAATGTTAACAACTGGTTCTAGTGAATAAGTGAGAACTGGTAGCATCCCACCCCTGTTTTCGTGGCTATTTCTTTTAACGCCCACTCAATTTTGGATGATTTGACAAAAAATATAAATCATCAATTAAAGATAGATTGGAAAGCATCTCATATTATTTTCCTGGCATGCAACTCTTACTGTACTTGTCTCTTACTGTCTTCTACACCACAGTTTTAATAAACATGGGATACAACACTGTGTCTCATATATCATAAGTCATAGAGTGAAATACAGATGCTCCGCAGCAGCAGAATTTTATGCCATCCTAGCAGCTGGGTCTCTCTGGAGCTACTCTTCCACCAGGTTTTATTGATTCTAATTTAATTTCAGCACTCTTTGGGATCATTTTAAAGATAAGAGAACTGCCCTTTCCATTACCAGAAACTATCCTAGGGAGGAGTGAGGATAGAATCATCATCAGGTTTGGTCAAATGTTTTAGCTTAACATCAGTGCTCAACATCAAATGAATACATTCTTGCCATAGGCTTAATGAGTTAAAAGGAATTTGAAGAAGAGAATCAAAGCAGATACTTCAAATATTCCAGTACTCCCTCCCCTCCCACACGCACTTCTTCTTGTTCTTTGCATTATTCTTGTCATATCATGGTGTCCACAGTTTAGCATCTCGACTGCCATTTTGTCTGGTCTGAAACATCCCACATGTATGCATCTAGAGCAGTGGTGACTAACCTTTTTGGGCTCTTGTGCCGAAAATTGTGCATGTGCTTTGCATGCTAGCACTCGTGTTCCAGCACCCAGAAAGTAATGCACGCCCCTACATGCCCCCTATGCATGCATGCGTAACCTCCTACCTACCCCTGCCACCCCCTTACCTGCACTGTGCCTCACAGCTGATTTTTGGGCAGTTTGAGGCCTTTTTCGGCCTCCCAAAGGCTTGAGGAAAGCTTCTGTAGGCTTCTGCAGGCTTTGCAAGCCGAAAACTAGCCCTGCTTTGTCACTTCTGGTATTTTCAGAAAAACAGGAAGTGATGAAACTGGGCTAGTTTTTGGCCTTCAAAGCCTGCAAAAGCCTTCCTCATGCCTTTGGGAGGCCGAAGAAGGCTTCAAACCAGCCAAAAATCAGCTGTGAGGCATGCACATGCCCAGTGAGGTAAGTTTGCCTGCAACTCGCGTGCCAGCACACATGGCTCTGTGTGCCACCTGTGGCACACATGCATAGGCTCACCATCATGGATCTATAGCATTGTGTCAGGTTTGGTGCATAGCAAAAGGAGACATTGAAATCTCGGCCAACTTGTTGCAGAGTCGTAAAATATATAAAACAGAGTGTCAACTTTGAAATTGATCTATGTGGCTGCAGCTATCTTTTCGTTTCTCACCTTGCCACATAGCATGGGGAGAGGGAGAAGTTTGGAATGTTAGACCAGACAGTAACAACAGATCATTCTGTGGAAACCAAGGTCATCACAACAAGTGCTGGCCAGAAACATGAAGGAATGCCGGGGAAATGCCAGAACACCTAATTGGACAATGTGACCTGTGACAAGGAAGGAGGAGAAGAATTAGAATTAGAGTTGGTTTTGCTTTCATGCAAAGGGATCTGAATATCTTAATTTTCTGGATTCATCAGTCAGAATCTTCACACAGAGTTCATAAAACATATGAAGAATAGTTGCAGGGTTTAGGTTTGGCTAGTCTAGAGAAAACAAGGACTAGAGGGACAATTTGAAGATTGGCCTAGTCCTAACTCTCTAGTTTTAAACCTATCTAGTGTCTTCATTGGCAAGGGTGAAACCAAGATGGCAAAGCAATGTAATAGATTTTTTAAATTCAGCCTAGGTTGGGGGTCCAGTGTAGTGCCTATGGATGCTAATGTATCTGCAAACAGCTGTATTTGGTGACTTGTAGATTCCCTGCTGCACATACATTTATAATTCCAATTCAGTTTTCAAACACAGGATATATGAAATGAAGGAATTAAGACATTGGACTAGGAGAAGGGAGAATAAAGCTATCCATTCAGGCTCTAATGTTTGCAGAAAAGGGGAAATGCTCCAATCATACATCAATGTGTCTTCTAGCTGCACCATTCTTGGGCTATTAATAGATCCGCATCCTCATAACTTACAATATTAACCAGACTGTCAATAAAAGGATTTGAGATACTACTAAATAGGCAATGAGAGTAATGGGCCATTAGTTTCATTGAACATGGAAGGTCAAAAGAAAAATATGCATCTGTCATTTTGGTATTTTGGTACTGACAGAATAAATATATTTTGAGATGAATGTCTGACTCTTCAAGAATTTAGGGCAAATAGCACGGGAAATTAACTCAACTTGTAAAAGCACAGAGCCCCTGTTTAAATTAGAATCAGAATCAGCATAGAACTGGAAGGGACCTTGGAGGTCTTCTACTCTATAGTATAGGATCTAGTATAGATCCTATAGTATTTCAGACAGGTGATTGTCCATTGTTTTCTTTAAAAACCTCCAATGATGAAGCACCCAGAACTTCTGGTGGCAAGCTGTTCCACTGGTTAATTGTCCTCACTGTTAGGAAGTTTCTCCTTAATTCCAAGTTGCTTCTCTCCTTGATTAGGTTCCATCCATTGTTGTCCTGCTCTCTGGTGCTTTGGAAAATAAATTGACCCCTCCTCTTTGAGGCAGCATCTCAAATACTGGAATATTGCTATCATACCGAACCGGTGGGATGCTACCAGTTCTGCCCGGTTCTATAGAACTGGTAGCTCTGAAGAGCAGCAGACACCGAACCGGTTCTGTATTTGCTGTAGTTTGGCCCACCCGCCTGCCCGGGTTCTTACCTGTCCTTTATTTCCTGCTTTTTCAACCTCAGCCATTTTGCATGGCATAGCTGAGGTTGAAAAAGCAGGGGAAAAGAGGTTTTTCAAACGCTGTGCACTTGCACACAGCGTTTTTCAGCTGTCCGGGAGGCACAGCCTAAGGTTGTTTTACACATGCGCATAGCAAAATGTAGTCACCAAACTGGTCATAACACCAGTTGAATCCCACCCCTGATCATGCTCCCGTTCCTTCTTTTCTTTTGACTAGTCAAACCCAAATCCTGCAACCATTCTTCGTATGTTTTAGTTTCCAGGCTTTTAATCATTTTAGTTTCTCTTCTCTGCATTTCTTCCAAAGTCTCAACATCTTTTTTGTAATGGGATGACCCAAACTGGATGCAGTATTTTATTTCAGGTGCGGTCTTATAAAGTGGTCCTAATACTTCATGTGATTTTGATTTTATGCCTCTGTTTATACAACGAAAGATTGTATTAGCTTTTTTGGCTGCTGTCGCATACTGCTGGCTCATGTTTAAGTGATTGTCTACTATGAGTCCAAGGTCTACTAGGACTCCAAGAGCCAGATTAAGAGAAACCTGGCTCAAAAACTGTGAGAAATCACAGCTACTGTTTTTGAGCCAGGTTTCTCCTAATCTGTACTTGTATCTTTGGTTTTTCCTGCCCAGGTGTAAAGCCTTGCTTTTTTCCACATTAAATTTAATTTTGTTGGGTAGGCCATTGTTCAAATCTGTCAAGATCTTTTTGGATCCTAAGCTTGTGTTCTGGGGTGTTGGCTATTCCTGTCAGTTTAGTGTCATCTGCAAATTTCTATTCCCTCATCTAAGTCATTTCTAAAGATATTGAAGAGTACTGGACCTAAGATGGAACCTTGTGATACCCCAGTGCTTACTTTCCTCCATATAGATATAGTATCATTTAGGACTATTCATTGAGTATGGTTTGTCAACTCAATTTGTAAAAACACAGAGCTGCATCCCGCTATTTAAATTATTTTCATAACTATAAGTTTTTGAACAATGATGTGTCCCAGATCACTGATAACTGCAAATGTATAATGAAACCATGTCTCAAATTGCCCTTTGCAGATAAACTTCTACAAAAGCAGATATGCAATACATACCCAGAAAACAATAGGTTGTCAGTTTTTGCACACCTTTTATGTGTGGTAGGTATTTGATACATTTGTTTTCTTTTCCTTTTTGCTTGACAAGGGTTATTTTTTCAAGCATTCATGTAATGCAAGTTGTAATAACATATAAGTTATAATAAATACTGCATGAATTCAGCTGCTGGAAATGTCATTTAATCTAATAGGTCTCTGGAAAGCAAAATCTGACTATCCATGTGAAGATAATCTCTTGGTTTACAACATTCTGAAATAGTTTGTGAATTCAGACAGCTGTGTCATCTGTGTCATTCTTCATATAGTTCATTTATTTGGTTGTCTCTATTTCTTTTCATAATAGAAATCAGATATGTGTGTGTTTTATTTAATGAAGAGAGCGTACATTCACAAAAATTAAAAATGGATTCTCACTGCTGCTAGATTTTATAAAAAGAGAACCAATTTAGCCAGATCATCAAGATTCTTAATTAGTAGTCAAAAACTATTCTAAATAGTTTTTCGACATTTGTTTAACCATCTCATTCAAATGCATGAAAAAGGGTTCCCACTCCCACTCCCCCCAAATAAGAAAATTTCAGTAAAATCTGGAAGCTGTAATCCTTATGATGGGCTGAAATTTCATTTCAATTAAATGTAGGGAATCAGGCGTTTCTAACCCAAACCTGTCTGGACCTGGGATGGAGGAGGGATTCCTCTCTCAGACCTGTGTCCTCCCAAATTTGGGTTTGGTATCAGCCCAAATCCTATGGGATGTGGAGTATGGTTGTTCTTATGCATGGATACGTTCAGAAGTTCTGCTGTGCTAATTACCAGATTTGGGGTGGTCCAGTTGGTTGGGCTCTAGGAAAAAATTGTAATTATTGCTGCATAGCATCATCTCTTCCTCCACTACTCAATTCCATCATGAGGCTAGTGATATATATCCCCCAAAATTGTTGGTATATGCAGATTTCAGTTTTCAGCCTAGCAGCATAAAATCTGGGGTTGTTCAGGGATGTGTGGTCTCCGTGGCAACTATGGACCTGATCTCTAAGATGAACACATACTTATGGCTGCATATTGGATCTGGTTTTTGTCTCAGATTAGATCTTGTATTGGAGAACATTAATATCAGTCACTATTCCTGGTCAGCGATGTACTTTCAGCCTTAATAGGAACCATGGTGGCACAGTAGTTAGAATGCAATACTACAGGCTTCTTCTAAAGTTCGAATCTCACCAGACTCAGAAGTTGATTCAGCCTTCCATCCTTCTGAAGTTGTTAAAATGAAGACCCAGATTGTTGGGGAAAATATGCTGACTCTTTGTAAACTGCTTAGAGAGGTCTGTAAAGCATTATGAAGCGGTATACAAGTCTAAGTGCTATTGCTATTAATGTTAGCCCTTCAAAGGTAATGCAGACAAGAAGCACGAACCATGAGTATTAATGCTATCTTTAATATAAAGTCACAGCAACAGAATCTTACAAGTCTGAAATTTCAGTACTTTCAGACTTGTAAGTTTTTCCCACCCACAATTACCTTTACAATCCAAGAAACTAGGAAGGGTCTCTTCTAAGATGCTTGACATGTCCCCTTTCCTCCTTCAGGCTACGCTGCCTCTTATCTGAACGATTGCCTAATCTGTGGCTCCTCCTCTTGCTCCTTCTTCTGTCTCTCAAGAACAGTTTCACAAACCATTACAGGAGTGGTGTGCACGAATACCCTATATCACCAGGCTTGAGATTTTGGGCTTGGACAACCTTGAACTATGCTGCCTATGGTTAGACTTAAGCGTAGCACACAAAATTATCTGCTACAATGTCCTACCAGTCAATGACTACTTCAGCTTCAACCGCAACAATACAAAAGCACACAACAGATACAAACTCAATGTAAACCACTTCAAACTTGATTGCAGAAAGTATGACTTCAGCAACAAAGTGGTCAGTGCCTGAAATGTACTACCTGACTCTGTTGTTACATCCTCTAACCCCCACTCCTTTAACCTCAAACTAACCACAACTGACCTCACCCCATTCCTAAGAGGTCTGTAAGGGTCACGCATAAGTGCACCATCGTGCCTACCATCCTTGTCCTATTGTCCCCATTTATTCATACCTATTTCCTGTATTCTTATTCATGTTTATACTTGTATCTATTATTTTGTAAGCGATTGACAAATCAAATAAACAAATAAACAAACAAACAAACAAATAAATAAACTTAGACATCATTGAACTCATTGAAGATTTGCACAACTCCATTGGTATACCAGTTGCGACCTTTCCTGTGTCAGTCCTCCAAATAGTCACTCAGGGCCCTCTCACCTCATAATTTCTGTTGTAACGTGCTGCATGGGGCTGCCCTTGAAGACCCATTAGGAAGCTTCAGCTGGTTGAAAATCCATCAGTGTAAGCAGTGATGGGCTTGTCTTGGAATGCCCATGTGATACCTCAACCCCACGAGCTGCACTGGTTGACAATGTACTTTCAGGTGCAATTCCAGGTGCTAGTCAACACCTATAAACCCTTACATGGTATAGGGCCAGCTGTTTGAGGGGCAACTTACGGTCTTTGGTTTCTGACCACCTGGTATGATCTGGAAGAGACAGTGTTACAGGTCCCTTTGATTAAGCAAGGCCATCTTTCAGGAACCTAGTGGTGCATCTTCTTGGTAGCAGCTCCTTCTCTCTGGAATGAATTCCCCAATAAGATCTGTACATGTTCCATTCTGATGACATTCAGGAAAACCTTAATGTAGGTGATAAGGTAGATGGAATTCCTTTGTTTGTGACCTTTGTTTGTTGTTAGATCCCTGCCTTGTGCTTATTTTGGAGTTATTTTTGGAGTTTTGATTAGTGTTTGTATGTTACTGTATTATTTCTTGCAACGTTTGTTGCTGTTGTAATGGTACATGAGAGTGACCTAGGAGATAGGGTGAAGAAGTGTTGCCTTATTTGACCTCTCCTTAAGCAGCATCTCTTCCTTCATCTGCTAAGGTCATTTCCACCTACCATTATACAACCTGAATGCAAATAAAAATACATATTGGGGACATAAGTATGAGGGGAAAAAAAATCTTTGTTTGGGTTTTTTTTTCCCCCAATCAAAACCACACGAGCAGCGAGGGAAGCTTCAGCTTGATGATGCAAAGCAGAACCACAATGGCGACCACCATCTAAGGGACTGAGAAAGGAACCCCAAATGCACTTTGAGAATGGTGCTGATCACACAGAAGTCTCTCTTCATAAAATATTTGAGACTTTGGAAAAACATGTTTCGATATGGAATTAATTTTAATAATGCAAACATACAGGATTTCTTCTAGGGTTCATTATCAGCCAATGTGAACTGAAAATAAATTGTACCATCTCTTTGATCTGCTACTCTTGGGGTTGGCTTTTTCCCCTCTTCCAAATCAGTCTTGTACTTTTTTTGCTTCTCGTTAAGAAAGCCTTGAGAAAGCTTTAAAACCCTCAGGGTTCCCAGGAATATAGTTAAAAAAAAAAAAAAGCTACTAAGGCAGAGGAACCAGCAGGATATACAAGCCATAAATACACAGATTTGGAGAACAGATGTACATTTCCTGCTGTTTGGGGAGATGAGCCGAGATCGAAAGCGAGCTAGCTGCAATAACCTTGAAGCCACATAGTCCTATTTATTGAAAGGGAATATCTGACACCCAGATAACAATCTGAGTAACATTCCTTTTTTGACAGAAGTTGCAGCATTGCTCATTACAGCAGTGGAAAGGGGATTTCCCCCTCCCCCAGCTCTTAAAGGTAAAGGTTCCCCTTGCACATAAGTGCTAGTTGTTTCCGGCTCTAGGAGGCGGTGCTCATCTCCATTACAAAGCCAAAGAGCCAGCACTGTCTGAAGACATCTCCCTGGTCATGTGGCCGCATGACAATGCTGAAGGCACACAGAATGCTGTTACCTTCCCACCAAAGTGGACCTTATTTTTCTACTGCATTTTTACATGCTTTCGAACTGCTAGGTTGGCAGAAGCTGGGACAAGTAATGGGAGCTTACTCCATTATGTGGCGCTAGGGATTCGAACTGCCAAACTGCTGGCCTTTCTGATCAACAAACTCAGCATCTTAGCATCCCAGCTCTTACAGATGGAGATTGACTTGCAAAGTCATCTCCAGATTGGAGTTCCTGGTTTGAAATATGTAGTGAGAGCCTGCTGGGAGTAAAAATAGTTTTGGCTTGCTTTTGCAGCTTACTTGCCAAAATGTAGCAAAATTGCCAAAATTGTTCTTAGTTGTAAGCAGAGGTGCTTTGTGGACCTGGAAACGAGTACGATTTATAACCCAGTGTGCTCTTACTTTATCTTATTAAAAAATGAAACGATGATAGAATGAATAGGTCCTGAATAAATATCTTTTGAATACAAAAATGAGAGATCAGCACAAAGGACGACATTGAGGTGACTGCCATATATATAGAGAGAATTGAAAAACAAAGATATGAGAAAAATAAAAAGTTGAGGTTCAATGTTAATGCTTTATTCTACTGCAAGGGTGTGAAATTCAAAACCTGCAGATCAGATCCGGCCTGTGATGTGATCGGATCCAGCCCACAGGGCCATCATGGTCTACCCAATGTGAAGAGGAAAGATCAGGCCAGCCAGGCTTCGGCCCTGTCTACCCAATGCGAAGAGGAAACATGACAGCAGTTTGGGGAGTAACATCAAACTAGCCACGTCTACCCAGTCGGCCACTCCCACCCAGCTGGCAATGCCCCCCACCAGAGTCAGCCACAGCCCCGATGCAAGACCTCAGTGAAATTAAGTTTGACATCTCTGTTCTACTGCAAGGAGTGGGAAATCGCTGACTTTTTTCTTTCTTTCCCCCTCTCCTCACTTCTCTTTTCCCCCTACCCTCCTCACTGTGTCCTACTATTTGCTTTTGTATTTTTGTATTTTATTCTGTAGTCTAATAAAATATGATAAGGCCAGAGGAGTGTGGGGAGAAAAACAAAGATATGGATGAAAACTGGGTAAAGAGGACGGGGAAGATTGAATAGTCAAGGCCCAGGCGAAATTGATCGGATCCTGAAAAAAGTTCTGAGAAGTTTAAAGAACAAAATGCAGTACTGTAGATGAAGCGGTGTGCATAATTGGTGAAGGTAAATACCGTATAAGAGAAGTGTTTCAAATAATGTTGGTAAACTCTAATTTCATTTCTGTTTCCCTTTTTGTTTTTCTCAACACATTCTTTTCATCCCTCTGGTTAATTATTTTTCATGCTTTTTCTAAGCCCCACTTATTGTTGCTAATCTTAAAATAAAATAGTGCAGCATGATTTTTGCGTCTCCTGGTTCTGTCTGCAAGGATGCATACATACATACATACACATACATACATATACATATACATACATACATACATACATACATACATACATATACACACAGACACACAGACACACACACATACATACAGTGTGCCGGTTGGTTTACAAATAGTTTTGTGCTTCCATTTCATAGTCTTCAATTACAATTACATTGTATATATTCTCATATTTTCAATCAAGTATTAAATACATTAATATCATTGTTAATAAATCATTTGACTATACTTTTATTCATTCATGTTTTATGAAATAATCATATTTACTTAAATTGTTTTATGACAGTTCATATTATCATCTCAAATCTATCCTACAATCGTTTTGTAGATATAATAAGAAAAGAATACCTCTTTATATATTTATTATTTTCTAAGAATCTACATATTTCATTACCAAGTTTTATTGTCTAACCATTGATAGAATAGATCCCAAATTTTATAAAATTGTTTATCATCTTGTTCTCTGATTTCAGGTGTCAGTCTACTCATTTCAGCACATTTCAATATTTTCAAGGATGCATGTATATTAATTATTCTCACATTTACTCATTTTAAAAAATTCAGCTTACTCTTCCCCCACCCAACCTAGAAAACTGTTTTCAAAACCTCTGGTTCAGCTTTAATTTATATAGTTGGTGAATTAGCCAGCATCTGCATTATAATCTACATCACTGTATAATCTGCATTTATGTTTAATAAACAGGCTACTTCTCCTGTTCTAGCAAAGCCATCATTTCCCTTAGTGTGGGAAAGTCTGCATCACTCCAATTTATATTTAGATTGAGGATGTGTGTGTGTGTGTGTGTGTGTGTGTGTGTGTTTATGTGTATAATAGATATAAAAACATTCTATTTGCACCGTTTCAGCTGCTAAGTAAAAAATACTAAGAATATGCGTGTGAACCCATTTTTCTAATTAGCGTCTCAAATATTATGTAAATGGAGCCATTCAACAGAAGTGAGCAGTTGAAAGACAGTACATGTGATTGTACTTTTCTAAAAAGCTAATTAGTAGGGATTTTCTCCAAAATGAAATGACTCATGTAATAATTTATTTCAATTCCAGATATTGTCAACATTTTGAAGGCCTTCTTTCTAATTAAGTATGATGGATGAAACACTTAATGATTGTTCAAGCTTGGGCAGAAATAATTACTATGGACAGCAGCAAAATTTCAACATTCCATCATTCCCCTGCCCAGAGAGCAGGGCTGTCAAATTCACATCCCATGGACTAGATGTGTCACGTGTGGCCCCACCCCAGCCTGGTTTACCGAAGGGGAAAAAAAATCCCGATTACATCATCTGATGATGCCGTGACGCTGCAACTTTGACACCCCTGCCTAGGGGAAGTCGTCAACTTATGAGACCACAACTGAGACCAGAATTTCTCTTACTAAGTAAGGTGGTTATTAAGTTATTAAGCTGTTAAGCCCAATATTAGAATTTTTTTTTTTTTTGCTAATTTCTTAGCAACAGAAATTAGCTGATAAGCAAATCACCGCTTGTTCGTTGAGCAGTTGTAAAGCAAATCTGGCATTCCCCATTGACTTTTTGTCAGAAGCTAGCTAGGAAGGTCATAAATGGTGATCACGTGACCCTGGGACACTGCAACCCTTGTAAATACATGCTGGTTGCCAAGTACCTGAATTCTGATCATGTGACCGTGTGAATGCTGCCACAATGATAAATTCAAGAAGGAGTCCTAAGTCACTTTTTTTCAGTTCTGTTGTTACTTTGAATGGCCACTAAACAAGTGGTTGTAGGTTGAGGACATATCTTTACATGCATTTCCCTTGATTGTGTAATCTTCAAGTTTTATTAGTTGTTAGCTTAATTCTTCTATTCTGGCACACTGGGCATATCTAGAATTCCATCTCTTTCCTCTTCTTGATATGATTTGACTTTCATTTTTTATTCTTTGTACTGTGATCATGAGATCCTGGCATTTGACATCTGATGATACGGTAGATGACATTTGATGATCATCTTCCAATCAATATCATCTGCCACAGAACTGTGAAATGCCCATGGTGGGGAAGTTGACATGTATGCAGACTAGATCAGGTTTTAGATCCATTGATACCATCAAGCTTGAAGCTGACCTGGCAGCAGCCATTTTCTTTTCTCTGTGTTTTTTTTTTCTATAGGGGTTTCTTTTCACATGGCTTCAGGTTTGACACAGCCTGGAGAAAAAAGTGGGGGGTAGAGATCGATGGGGTTTTGTAGCCCAAACAAAATAGCTTTCTTATGAGTCAGAGACATTCCAATGGCTAGCTAGCCAGAGGAGGAGGAGATAAGTAATCAGGCAACCAACCAGTATCCAGATTGGAGAATGTGATTTATTATTTTGAGAAAACAGGAAACTTTTACTTTTAATGTGGTGGAAAGCATGGGAACATTCAGAGTTGGCTTTCCACCAGTTTGTACCAAGATGATATCTCCTAATAAAGCTGTTCTTTGAGGAACCAACCTGCCTTGGAGTTCTGTTTGCAATGGGTGTATTACTTGGAATGTTGACAGAATACATCACAAGAATTTGATAGTTTCTCCAAACATTATTAAATGCTAATGGAAAAGAAATAAATGAGTAGCGCACATGCAAAATCATGGTTTCACTATTTGTTAAGACCAAGAAAGCTCTGATAGCCAATATCACACCTACAGTATAAGGTAAATCCCATTCAAATTCCTGCACAGTTGATGCTGCAACATAAACATAGTATAAATAGTTGATTCTTTTATAAAAGGGAACAACTGAAATGAATAAATGAATAAGTAAATAAATCAGCCATTTCCAGTAGCTAAATTACACGATATGTCCAATCTTCTGAAGTCTGGTAACTGTCTAGCTGTACTCAGAATGTTCATGTTTACAAAACCATATTATTATTTTAATAAAATGGGATGTTGGTAAGGATTTTAGAATCTTCCCACACCAGTGATAAATTTCATGGTCAAAAATTTCCAAATTATTTAGTCTTGTAAAATTTAAAAAGGACCCAGTAATAAATCTGATCTCTCCAAAAATCATTTGGATGCCAATTTTGCCATTACTATTTAAATGCATAGATAAAACAGCCAGATTACTGCAAAACCAGGGCCTAATTGTAATTGTTTCAAAGTATAAATAGGAAACAAAAGAACTTTCCAACAATTATTGCCCAATTACTTGATTAAGTACTGTTAGCACATTATATGAAAGACATTTATATGGGAAATTGTTGTGCTGGATGGAGTCAGAAGTATATTTTCCTAGATGTTTGATGGAACAAATATATATATTAAAAGTCTGTCTGGGTATTTTATTTTAACTCTACATCTAAATTTGGGGAAAGCTTAGCAACGGATCTATTGATCACTTTTATGTATAAGATATATAAGTACTAATCTAATCATATAATGTAAATAATATTCTACATAAAATTGCTTTTCATATGTATAATGGGCTAGGAGAGTAACTTTGAGCCACAGGAGGAAAAGCCACAGCCTAGGCCAAGGGTCTTCAAACTTGGCAACTTTAAGACTCATGGACTTCAACTCCCAGAATTCCTGAGCTAACATGACTGAGGAGGAATTCTGGGAATTTAAGACCACAAGTCTTAAAGCTGTCAAGTTTGAAGACCCCTGGCCTAGGCAATGGTCTAAATCAGGGGTCTCCAACCTTGACAGCTTTAAGACTTGTGGACTTCAACTCCCAGAATTCCTCCTCCGGTCATATTAGCTCAGGAATTCTGGGAGTTAAAGTCCACAAGTCTTAAAGTTGCCAAGGTTGGAGACCCCTGGTCTAAATCCAAAGGAAGGATGAAATGAAGCATCTCAGAATTGGCCCTTCCTAGTTCCCTGGGATGTAAAGGCAAAGATAGTGGGGGGATGTCTTCTGTCCTGTCCCCAGAGCATTTTCTGCTCTGGCAGAACAAGGTTATATTTTTTCCTGTTTAGCTAGTTTATAGGTAAGTTTGGCAACCTTGATCTTACTGGCCAAAGTAGGTTCCCTTCATAAGGAAGTATTCGTTAATTGCCTGGACAGTTTTCCATTGAGCCACAGGGTTACAGATTAGTGATTCCAGGGCACCTTTTAACTTGCAAAGATTAGTAGAGTCCTTGATGCTCTCTTAACTTAGTTATTTGCATGCAGAATGCTTTGTTACCTGTCTAGGCAACATCTTCAGTGCTAGAAAGGAGTAGGGTTTGCTCTCTGCTTACTTTCAGTGGCTTGCCCTATCAATGTTGGTGGAAGTATTGCTTTCTTTTGGGTAGTTCGTTGATTAGGTTGTTGTTTACTGATTGTTTGTTTCAGTTAGCAGTTCCTTGATTGTTTACTGTTGGATTGTATATCTGTTGTTAATCCTGGTGTTAATTCTGGTTTATCTGGGTGTTGGAAAAGAGATATCTTGGTCTTCTACCCTTTTACCCTTTTATTGTCTTTTTGGAATGCTGTGTAGTCATTGTTTATATCCATATGCCTGTGGATGGCTGATTTGTCTTAAGTGCCAATTTTCTAGGAATTCCCTAGCATTTTTTGGATTTAGCTTGGTCTAGGATGCTTACGTTTCCTAGGTGCAACTAGAGTTAAGTTTTTCTATGTATTATGAAATGAAGTTTTCAGTCTCTTCTAACTGTTAGTTGATGTTCATGGATGCATTCAGTTGGTCTTTTACTTGTCCATCCTATACAATGCCTGTTATAGACTTATACTGTATGTTGTAGATGACTCCTGTATTTTCAATTTGAACTACTGGGTTTTTTGGTTTACTTAGGATGTTTTGGAGGGCTTTAGTTGGTTAGTGTTTTATAGAGATGCAGTGTGGTTGTAAGAGTCTGTGGGTTGTTTCTGAAATACTTTTTTGATGGATGGCAATTTCATAGTTCATGTTCACTATGTTGTGATCAGTTGTGCTGTGATCGGTTGAATGGTCAGCTATTTTTGGATAAAATTGTGTGAGTATGCATTTTGTTGAAGATGGTCTGTTTCCTTTTTCTGATGTTCTGGTTTCTGCAGTATATTTGTATTCATCTGAATAATGTTCTTACACAGCTACACTTATGGAGATTGAATTGTTACTTTGTGGTAGTGAAACACTAAAGCTGTCACCTAATCGGGTAATGAACATGAGCAAATCTATCTGTGGATATGGATTTAATATTGTATGAAAAGTAGCAAAATGTTAATTGCATGGTGAATATGATACTTCTGGAAAAGAAAGCACAAAGCACAATGAGATGCCAATTATTGGATTTCATATTGTTTTAAGGGATTTTAAATATTTGGTGTTGGCCTATAAATTGTAATTTATTCATTTACTTATTGAAACTGCTCTTGTACTATTTCAATCACTTTGACTCTAATAAAGTCACTTGAGTGATCGACTGATAAATAGGGCTAGACTTGAAATATTTTATGAGCTTATTAATTCAATTTTCCAGTTTCTAGGTAGCTTAGCATAGTAATATTTTATTTTTAGTAGTTCAGCAATTTAGTAATTTAGGGTTAAGCATATTAGATTTCTTCTTAGCATTTGAGCATTTGCTATTTGGGCATATTGCATTTTAATCTACTTAATCTGTTTAAAAATTATTCAGAGCTTGGTAATCGTAGGTAATTTTCATCAGTCATCAGTGTCTGTAGCAAAAATCAGGTTTTTGACTTTTGATTGATAAATGAATGGGTGTAATTTTTTGAAAAAAATAATTGTTTATTCGATTGATTGATAAATCACTACCAAGTGAAAAGTATATTTTGTCTATGTGCATAATCTAAAAACTTCTTGGATTTAAAATAGTCAGAATTAAGGCAATGGAAAAATGATATAATTCTGAGGTTTGTTATAAAACATATCCATTTCAATTTCACACACCGATCTGGAAAGTGGTCCTGAAACCTAAAGAGAACTGATATCTAAACATTATAGATCAGAACTGATAGATTTGAAGTATGTGGGGTCTGTGTTGTTGACAACAAATTTTTGCAAGAATAACAAAAATCACTTACTGAAGTTATGTGCACACACAACCACATACACACACACACAATAAAACTGAGAAATGTTTAATCCAAGGTGGCATTTTTTCAAATTATTAATACTACAAAGCAGAAACATTTCTGTTCAAAAATCCAGATTGATTACAGATTTCACAAGTATGATTTGTAAATTCACACACAGATATGGGCATCTCAAGGTTGACTTAGCCTTCCATCTTCCTGCGGTCGGTAAAACGAGGACCCAGATTGCAATATGCTGGCTCTGTAAACCATTTAGGGAGGGCCATAAAGCACTTTGTATATGTGTATAAAAAAAACCCCTTCATCTAGGAATGATTTCAGCAGGAAAGGTATTATAAAAATAATTTTGTCGCATTCAAATAACAATGTAACTTAATTTTTAATTTACTTGGTCTTGGGCATAACATTTCAGGGAAAGTAATGGCGGGGGGGCATTGCCTATGTAGTACTATTGCTAGCTGGCAATAGTTGTTTTAGGATGCCAGTTTTTGAAGGAAAATCCTTCAGATGCTGTCCTTGCCAGTGCCCAACTTCTTTTTTATTTTATAAGCAATTATTGGCTACTGTTTTAATTGAAACTCTTAATTATTGCAGCTTGAAAAAAAGTGGCATATAAGACTATTTGCGTGCATGAGTGAGGTTATTGATCTACTCTTGTTAAACAATTGAAAGCAAGAGGGCATTCCAGAGTGATCTTTGGCTCTTGAAAGTTAATGCCCTTTAGTAGCAATTTATTAGTCTGAAAAGATGTAACTAGACCTCTTTTGATCATTAGCAACCCAAAAGATCTCTTGAATATTGCTGCTACACGTTACTTCATACAGCTATTTAAAATTAAACAGCTAAAAAAAGCTGTAAGGGCCCTATTTATACCATGTATTCTGAGCACAGCATTGTAAGATAGGCACCTAATTTTCATTCATAGGCTGCAGTCATTCTGATTCGGAATTAAGAACACCATACAAATATTTTTCTTTCCACAATGTGTCTTGAGACTGACTCAGTTCTGTTTTAATTATCTGTCACTGCATACTGCACTAAGCCTACTCCAATGTTCTAATATAGGTCTTGCTCATCAGATGAAAACTCAGGGAAAAGCCTATCTCTATGTTCGCTATTGGAACAAAAAGTAATTAAAAACTATTTTCTCTGTTTTTAATCTTCTTGACATCTTGTGCATTTAAAATTCAAGTTTTTGGGGGAATAAGCGTAAAGTTCAGCAAACTTCAACAAATTAAAAGATAGCACCACTTTAGGTCCATTTTCAGGTTCTAGCCATGTATTTTTCAAAGCCATGTATTTTAATGCAAGGTATTTTTAGGAAAGGATGAATGAGGAATTTGTCCCATCAAGATGTCCACACACAACCCCCACCCACCCCCAAATATATTGAATTCACATTTCTTAAGATTATTACAGATGCAGAAAGCAAATGCATGCCTAAATATTTTTCCAGAATTTTGCAATGCAATTCACAATTTTAAAAAAAAGGATGCCCACAGAATTGTATCTGTTAAGGAAAATGTTGTGGAGCGATGGTAAGGAAGAGGCATGAGACCAGAGCGTACAACTAACAAGGCTTTATTGCAGAGAATAAAGGGTTGTCGCATCTGCTTGCTAACTTGCAGACTAGCGGGCGACAACGGGCTGGCTCTGCTCGACAGCTGGCTTACATAGCCGACTGTCAAACGGAGCCAACCAATGGGAGCGGCTGGTGCTCCCACTCAAACAGCGGACCTGGTTGGGAACTCCCACCAGTTCCACGGACATAACACTCCTTTCCCCCAGCTGGGAACATGCGTAGTCCTGTAGGTAAGTTGGTTGTCTGCGCTGGCGACCAAAATGTCGCAGTTCGGGTGAACTGTTGGCTGGTGACAAGTCCAGGCCCTCGGGACATGCCTCGACGGTTGTCGGGGCATGGGCTTGCCCTGGCGCGGTGTTCTGCGAAGTCGGCGAATCCCTTTGCTCGGGCTGACCCGGGCGAGTCCCGAGGTCCGGTTGGCAAACTGGAACGCTCGGCTGCTGAGTCGGTGATCCTAGCCGGAAACTCGGGTTCTCCAGTAGACCTTCCTGTTCGTTGGGGAAAACCGGGTTCCACAGGGAGCTTCCGTCTGGCACCGGCAGGGAGACGTTGGCGCTGGCAAGTCGGGTTGGGTTGGTATCAGCCGCACGTCGCCTTCTGAGTTGGTCCACGTGCCTTCGCCACAAGCGTCCATCTTCCAGGAGGACCCTGTAGGATCTTGGACCTGTGACTGACACGATTTGACCTGGTACCCACAAAGGATCCCCTGCATAGTTCCTGGCGTACACCAGGTCTTGCAAGGCAAAGTCTCTGACCAGACTGTCAGACCCTAAAGGGGTGTCTGGGCAGTAGTGGGGGTGTAGCCTGTCCAGGGTGGTTCTAAGGCGTCTTCCCATTAAAAGTTCGGCAGGAGATTTGTTAGTAGTGGTGCAAGGCGTCGTATGTTGGCTGAGCAGGAAACGAGACAGTTTAGAGTGCCAGTCTTCCTGGCCAAAACTGGCAAGTGCCTCCTTGGCTGACCTAACTGCTCTCTCTGCCATCCCGTTGCTAGCGGGGTGAAAGGGAGCTGTAAGGACATGTCTGATGCCCAAATTAGCCACGTACATACTGAACTCACATGATGTGAACTGCGGGCCATTGTCAGACACCAGTGTGTCTGGAAGTCCATGGGTGACAAATAAACGGGTCAGGGCTTTGACTACTGCTTGGGTGGTGGTCGTGGGAAGCAAGGCCACGTCAATCCACTTGGAGTAGGAGTCCACGACCACCAAGAAAGTCCTGCCATGCACTGGTCCAGCCAGGTCGATGTGCAGGCGAGACCAAGGGGCACTAGCACTTTCCCACCTGGTGGGCGTGGCAGCTGGCGGGGCAGCCCTGGTTTCTTGGCAAGGTTGGCAAGAGCTTACCCAGTTGGCGATTTGAGCATCCATGCCGGGCCACCAAACGTAGCTGCGGGCCAACGCCTTCATCCTTACGATGCCCGGATGGCCCTCGTGAAGCACCTTCAGGATGGGTACTCGAAGGGTGGCTGGGATGACTACTCTTGTACCCCACAATAGACATCCCTGTAGCCTCGACAGTTCCTGCTGGCGGGTTTTAAAGGGAACAAAGTCAACTGTACATTGAGTTTCCAGCCACCCCCTTCCCACCCAGTCCAGAACCTGGGCGATTATTTTGTCTTTTTTTGAGTGCGCCGCAATGTCTTCGGCTGTCACTGGAAGTTTGAGTTCATTGACCTCAAAAATGGCGTGAATTGGTGCAGGGTCCTCAACTGGGACTGGCAGGGGGCAGCGACTGAGGACATCGGCATGACTCAAGTTCTTGCCAGGACGATGCACCAACTTGAATGAGTAGGCGGCCAGAAACAAGGTCCATCTGGTCATTCTGGGTGAAAGTACCTGCGGGGTTTGCTTATCTCCAGATAAGAGTCCTAGGAGAGGTTTATGGTCAGTCACAAGTTCAAAATGGTGGCCAAATAAGAATTCGTGGAACTTTTTAACTGCAGCAACCGCAGCCAGGGCCTCTTTATCGATTTGGCTGTAGTTCCTTTCTGCCGTGGAGAAGGTCCTAGAAAAGAAGGCAATTGGTGCCTCGGAGCCGTTGGGGAGTCTGTGGCTTAGGACAGCCCCAATCCCAAAAGGGGATGCGTCAGCAGCCAGGACCAGAAGAAGGCGTTGATCGAACTGGACTAAAACCGCTTCCGATGTGAGTAAGGATTTGACTGATTGAAAAGCATGGGCTTCTCTGGGTCCCCAATGCCAGGGTGAGTCTTTATCTAAGAGTCTATGTAGGAGTTCAGCGACAGATGCTTTGTGCGGGAGGAATGAGGCGTAAAAGTTTAGAAGCCCCAGAAAGGCTTGTAGTTCAGTCTTGTTGGTTGGTGTGGGTGCCTCGTGGATGGCCTTCACCTTGGACTCAATTGGGTGGATGCCAGAGGCGTCTATCCTATAACCCAGAAAGTCCACCTGCCTAGTGGCGATGGTGCACTTCTCCCTTTTAAGTTTGAGGCCATGCTGCCTAAACTTCTCTAGCACTGTCCTGACCCTCTGAATGAGTTGAGGTCGGCTAGTAGCTGAGACTAAGATGTCATCGAAATACAGAACAACTCCTGGGAGACCTTGGAGAATCCGTTCCATGAGTGATTGGAAAATACCTGGGGCCACACTGACCCCGAATTGGAGGCGCTTACATTTGAATGCCCCTCTATGCGTGACTATGGTTTGTAATTCAGCTGTCTGATCATCAACAGGGAACTGTTGGTATGCCTGGGACATATCTAACTTGGCGAAAATGGTACCGGGTTCGAATGTGTGTAACAGGTACTGAATAACAGGGACGGGGTATGCGCTGACCTGTAAATAACGGTTGAGCGTGGTTTTATAGTCTGTGCAGATTCTTAAACTGCCATCCTTCTTGAGTGGGGTGACTATGGGGGTCTCCCATTTGGCAAAATCAGTAGGTTCTAACACCCCTTGTTTAAGTAGTTTGTCTAATTCTGCGTCCAATTTAGGACGGATGGCGAAAGGCACCCTGCGTGGCTTAAGGCGGAGAGGAATTGCCTGGGGATCTACAGAAAACGAGATGGGGGTGCCCGAATAGCAACCCAGCTCGCTGCTAAATACGTCAGAAAAATCAGAAAATAATGTATCTATGTCAGAAGTTGAGACAGCATGGATCCCAGTTACACTAAGGCCGAGGGAAGGAAACCAATCAAGTCCCAACAGGCTGGGGAGGGCACCGTTAACAACCACTAAAGGCAAATGGCCTTTAAAGGCTTGGAATTGAACGAGGAACTTGCCTTTCCCGAGGACAGGAATGTTCTTGCCCTGGTAGTCCTGCAGTGTCAGGTGGCATCTTTGGAGCTGTTTCCTTGACAGTCTGGGTTGGATCTTCTTCAGGGTGTCCCAGGAGATGATTGAGAGCGCAGATCCCGTGTCTACCTCCATCCTGCAGGGTTTACCTTCTTGGAAAACAGAAATTTTAATTTTATCAGGGGTTTGGGAAGTATGGTTAGCGTGGTAGCAGGTATAGCAGTCCTCCACTTGCTTTTGGGAAATAGAAGGTGGTGGAGGTCTTTGAGGCAAGGAGCGCCCTGCTTGGCATACTCTAGCGAGGTAACCCTTCTTTTGGCAGTTCAGGCAGACGGCGTTTCTAAACCTGCAGGATGCCCTAGAGTGGGAGCCTCCGCAGGTTAGGCACAAGGGCGGTTGTTTGGAGGTGAAGTTGTTTGTCTGTCCCGCTCCTACCTGTGAAGGCTTCTGATGCTTAAGGCGGTTAATGTCTGATGAGTCTGTGGGGTCTTCTTCACTGAGCACTTCTTCAGAATGGACGGTTGGACTGCTGAGCTTTAATGGAGTTCCCTGAATCTCAGCTGCTGACTGGGCAGAGAGCTCAGCAGCCAGGGCTTCCTCCATGGCTAGGGCCAGATTCAAGTCCTTTTTTGCCAGCAAACGTCTTTGGAGTCTCAGGTCTCTAACCCCACAGACGATCTGGTCCAGCAGCATGTCTTCCAGATAATCTTTGAAACCGCACTGTAAGGCAGCTGTTCTCAGGGCAGCCATGTACTTGTTGATCGACTCCCCCACTGCCTGTTTCCTGATTCGGAAGGCATACCTTCTGGCGATCTGGGATGGTTTTGGCGCGTAGTGATTGGAGAGTATTTCTTGTAGTTCATCCCATGGGACGCTTCTGATGGCGCGTGGTGCGACTAACGCTGTAGCGGTGTCAAAAACGGCAGCCCCACAATAGCTGAGGAAATAAGACTTCTTTCTATGTTCCGCAGCGTCAGCTAACCCGATGGCATCGAGGAAATGGCTGAAACGATTCTTGTAGGAGTCCCACGTTTCCTCGTTTGGCTTGAATGGCGGGAATGCTGGATTAGCATTCATCGTGGGTAGCGCCGGGTTCATCTTCTTCAATCGTCTTTGAAATCGCGCTCTTAAAAGAGCGTAGGCTGTGACTTTTGGGCCAGCTCTCTCTGGGCTACGTAGCTCTTTTTGAATTTCGCGCTCTTGGTGAGCGTTGGCGGCTGCGGCTACAGCGCTCGTGGCTTCACTCTCAGTGATTTACAGCTCTTTGAACAGACGCGTCTGGTTAGCCTTCGACCATCCCATCCTCATCGCCAGTGTTGTGGAGCGATGGTAAGGAAGAGGCATGAGACCAGAGCGTACAACTAACAAGGCTTTATTGCAGAGAATAAAGGGTTGTCGCGTCTGCTTGCTAACTTGCAGACTAGCGGGCGACAATGGGCTGGCTCTGCTCGACAGCCGGCTTATATAGCCGACTGTCAAACGGAGCCAACCAATGGGAGCGGCTGGTGCTCCCGCTCAAACAGCGGACCTGGTTGGGAACTCCCACCAGTTCCACGGACATAACAGAAAATATGCCCGTGACATAGGCCCTGAGCTGCTTGTTGTAGTGAGCTGACAGAAGGCAACCATTACATTAAGACCGCATCAGTAAGGAGAATCAATATAAAATTCATTGGAATAATAAGCAGGTGGGTGACAAGTTCTAGAAAAACTCTTGGAAACATGAGATAAAATAATCTGTGCGTTTAAACATAATAAATGAAGCAATTTGCAGTGCAATTGATGAAAATGATTAAATCATAATATATAGTACCCAAGAAACTAATCAAACCATACTCAGTGGAAAAAACATAACGAATAAAGCAGGAAAAAAAGTATAAATTCTGAACCATGCGGCCCTATTTCCAAAGCAAGAATTTTGATCACTCTAAATATTTAAGAATAAAGGCAATATCGCAGATATAACCACAGACAAGCTCATCTGCGAATAAACTGACCCTTGAATTTTTAACCAAAATACTATGGAAAACACACCACGCATGGATAAGAAACCTGTCGAGATTTTCATCTGTTTTAATTTTCCAGAATTGGCTTATCTATGGTTGCTTAATTTTTCATTGTATTTTTATTAAAAATTTGAGAGTTGACTTATTTGTAGATGGGCTTATCAGGGAGTAAATATGGGTACTTTAAAAATATTACTGTATATATTTGCAGATAAGCCCATCCATAGATGAACTGAACCTAATTTTGGAGTTGTATTTTGGAAACCCAAAGTTAGCTGCTTATCTACAAGCAAATATAGTATGTGCCATTGCAATGAAGATTGAAAACATTTCATTGGGTTCCAGATTCAGATGAAGCTGTCAAAACTTCAGAATAAAGTTAGGATAACTTTAAGTTATTTATTTAGCCTTACCCTAAGTAAATAACTAAGTTAGGA
Organism: Pseudonaja textilis; assembly: GCF_049901715.1. Lineage (NCBI taxonomy): Eukaryota > Metazoa > Chordata > Lepidosauria > Squamata > Elapidae > Pseudonaja > Pseudonaja textilis. The sequence goes on from NC_141991.1 coordinate 173,585,857, forward strand.
AAATTAAAAAAACACTCTTCAGGCATCCATGGGCAGAGGCCAATAATAACTTTTTATTGTCGCTTTAAACGTATGCTAATCGGCATGCATTAAAATGAAATGTCATTGCATACAGCTTTCAAAGGGTCATCATCACCTCCAATATACACTATATAAACATGACAAAAAATATGCATATACCCACATACCCACATATATTATATGACACAAAGAAACTACAGTCTAGTTCAGATGTATACATACATATATATATGGTGAGAAAAACAAATATTGTGAGTTTACCAGACGGATGGCATAAGGGAACAAAGCTGTTACAGAATCTGGCAATCCTGCTGGAAATACTTTGAAACCTCCTCCCAGAGGAGAGTAATAGAAACAGACCATGAAGTGGGCATGCGGGATTTTTAACAACGCTTTGAGCTCTAAGCACATAGTGCTTATGAGCAGTATCCTGAATAATGAGAAGCCAGCTTCCTATAATAATTTTCACTGTCCTTACCACTCTCTGTAGGGACTTGCTATCTGAGGCCCTGCTACCACCAAACCAAACAATGACGCAGTTCATTAAAATGTTCTCAATCGTGCCAGGAGAAAAGAAGAAAGTTGTGCTCTCTCATCCAACACAGGAAATGCAGACATTGGTTTTCACACTTCACTAAGGATAACGTATGGAGAGACCAATTCAGAGTGTTACCTTATATATGACATGTCATCATCACAACAATAACACAAACTTAAATATATTTAAATAAGGGCTTGGCATAGTCTTCTTAAAATGTTGTTAGTTCTAAAAGTTACATTTAGTTCTATGTTCTTCCAACAAATAGCCAATGTCATGGACTTAATTACTTATTTTAATTATGGAGAACTGCAGGTGTTCTATCTTCAGTTCTACAGACTTTTAAGTAGCTTCTTATAGCATATCCTGGCTCTGTAATTTATTGTCTGCCTGACCTTTCTATGAACTTAAGCCTCTTGTGGTTCTGACTATTTTCCAGGAAGAGTCAGAGAAGCCAACAAAGAAACCTTTGCATCATGCAGTTGATCCAAACGAATATAATTGAAAGCCACCCTGATTCAGATGTTACTCGATTTGCATGTAAATATTCTGTCTTAAATCAGGTCTGACTATTAACATCATCCTTAAAGAAAGGATTTGGTTCCAGCTGCATTGGCGTGAAAATTCAATGCACCTCTATATTCCAGAGGCCATCTAATTTGACTCTCTGGCCAGCTCTCAATAGATATTGTGTGTGTGTGTGTGTGTGTGTGTGTGTGTGTGTGGTGTGTGTGTGTGTGTGAGAGAGAGAGAGAGAGAAAGAGAGACAGAGAGACAGAGACAGAGACAGAGACAGAGACAGGGAGGGAGGGAGGGAGACAGAGAGACTCACAAATAGTTGTAACTTTTTTCTGTAGAAGAAGGATAAATCTTAGATAAATCACAAAGTTATGGTGGAATTAAAGCACCAAATTTCATTTACATTACCACAAGTTTGGTTCTGTAAAGATCTCGATTTTCTCATTAAAGTCCCTGTCATGCACCCTCCCTGTTGTGTTTTTATTATTACCTGCTTGCCTTCTTAGTATTCTTATAAAATTAAAGCACAATCCTTTTTAGCCAGTATAACTCTGATAAACCTGGTTATTTGGCTGGCACGATCTGGTTTGGGAATTATTTTGGCTTTTTCTCCTCTCTCTTTCTCTCTCTCCATTCCCCCCCGCCCCGCCCTCTCTCTCTCTCTGGCAATGGGATTTAATGGCATATGGGGAACAGCACATGTTCTGTTACTGTTATTTAAATGAAGCCATTTATTTTTTTTATTAAGTGCAGCTAGTCCTCCACATATGACCACAAGAATTTTGGGATCAGAATTTCCATTGTTATGCAAAATGATGGTTACGTGAGTTGCACCCAATTTTATGACCATTTGTTGCCATAGTTGTTAAGCAAATCACTGGAGCTAAATTTATCATGCAGATTCATTAAGTGAATCTGTCTTCCCCCATTGATTTTGCTTGCCAAAAATCAACTGATAAGGACCCTACAACTATCATAAATTCTTGCCAGTTGTCAAGTGCCTGAATTTTGGTCACATGATGTGACCATGAATTTTGGTCACGTGACCATCCCCCATGGGGATGCTGCAACAGCCATAAGTATAGGACTGGTTGTAAGTCACTTCTTTCAATATTGTTGTAACTTCAAATAGTCCCTAAATGAATGGTTGTAAGCTGAGGACTACCTGTAGCCAAATGTGTTTCCTTAATTCTGCAAGGTAAGGTGTATTTGAAGGAGGCTGAGAGAGAGAGAGAGAGAGGGAAAGAGAAAGGGAGGGAGGGAGAGAGCGAGAGAGAATATAAGTGATATCTTTCTGTCTGTCTGTCAGTCCATCCATCCATCCATCCATCCATCTATCTATCCTCGCTTTGGCCAAAGCAGCTTCTTTCAGATATACCTTTCCATTCACATCTCCTAAATCTCTTTTTCTGCCTCAGTTCTTCTTCCACTGAAACATACAGTAAATGGGGTGGAAGTGCCCTGTGCTACCATGCTTTGAATGATAGCTCCAATACCAATTATTATAGCATCTTTTTTAAAAAAAAAAAACAATTGAATGGGGAAGGAATAGAATGTGACACTTACAGGAATCTTAACTCCTTTGTCCATTTCAAAGAGTCACAACGAGGCACATTTCTGCAAATGGAAGGAGAATTTATGCAGAATCCTGATGCCCTTCCTTGAAAAATGTGGACTTGATTGTCCCGCAGCAGTAAATATGATTAAATTGAGCTTTTTTGTAAAATAAGTTATTTGCTAAGCCACATACTGTAGCCAGCTGGACTGATGACAACATTTTTTTTAATCTCCTGCCTGTGGGTCAGTCTTGTTGATACAGAACTGCTACAGAACTACCGAAAACTCTATTCCATGAAGTGATGATCCAGATTTTTGCACTCAAGTATGGTGCCTCTAGCTAATATAACTCACCAAATGCTCTTAATTGCTCAGAGAAAGACACACAGGAATAACAAGGATTAACAAATACCTGGGATAACTGTTGGTGGTTTGCTTCAGAGATCACTCTGATTTGAAAATCATCCTTCAATCCTTAATCAAACACACTCCCTCTTCTCCCCCCCCCCCCATTGTATTCCCAAATAATGACTTTTTTGTGTGCGTGTGTCTGTCATAGTACTACATTTTGAAAGCCAGCTGGGCAATTTTGGCTAACCACTGTCTCACAGGGTGGTTGTTGTGGAAAAAATAGGAGGCATAAGGTAGGTTGTACATGCTTGCCACCTTGGTTAATTTGCAAAAAAATAATAAAGGTGGGATACAAATCAATAAATCTTGCAGCGAAACAACTGGGAACCATTTCACTGAGGTTTCAAATTTGATCCAAGTATATCTAGAACAGATGATTCTGCATGCAGTAAATGAAAGAAAATTTCACATAATGCTACCCCATAATTGGTAGGAGAACTTACCAAAATCCAATGCATATTTTAGCAATGTTAACTGATATTAGGTTTAACATGGCAGTAATACAAATTCAATCTATTACTCAATAAATAAACTATTTGGAAACCGCAAAGCACTGAAAAGAAGATCTTTGTCCTATTAGTGCAATTATAATTAACAACTTGTAAAGCATCTTTCCATTTTTAAACTTTATCCCTTTGCTTGTCACAACATTTGTTGAATAACCATGTTGGTGATTGTTTTTTTTTTTTTATTGGCCAGTGTGTGTATTCATAAAAAAATAAAGAGTTAGCCTGTGAAACCCAAATTGCCACATTATGGTTGCCCAGGAAAGTATATAATAGACACATTTGCTTTATAGGGTCCTCTTGTGAGGTTTTGTATCTTGGTTTTAATTAGCATTGTTTTCAGATGTGTGCACTGCTCCTCGCTTCCGAAGTCTCTGATGTAACATTCAGCTGTAATTAACAAACAAAAGACTCTGTGAGAGAGATTTAAATCAAGGACACGGTATCAGGAGATGAAGTTCATAAAGATTTGAAGATGCTGCAAGGAGATCAGCTATTTATTAGACTGAGGATAAAATAAATAAAGGTGAAAGTTACAGGGACACAGATCAGCCAGAAACATAGAGATCTCTGGGGATACTATGGAAAGAGAAAGTTGTACAACTTCTCTGGCTTATATAGTGTCCATAGACTAAACAGAAGCCTAAAAGGGTTTTGGGAAAAGTTTTACCTCTATCCATTACTGGCACAACTTCTAAATGCATTGACTCAGAAATATGGACAGACAGGGTAAGCAATATGCCAACTTTCCGAAGCAAGGGCGTCTCCTCTGAATTTTCAGCTCCTGTTTATATGGTATAGATGTGGTTTGTTGTTGTTTTCATTTTCCACAATGTCACATTAATTTCCCCATCTGGACTTTTGATTCATAAGTATGCCTAAAATAACATATTGCTGTTGCTGCTCCTTCTCTGCCTCCTCTCGTCTCCCTCCTCATTCTTAATCGCCATCTTTATTTCCACCATTTTCAATATTCTCATCATTTTTAAACAGCTATTTCAGTTATTCAACAACTTTGCAGGGACTTTTTGTTCCAAATGGGTTCATATTTTGATCACCTATAATGCAGAGCTCCTTTCTTTGCCAAAGTGGATCTTGCAAATCTGCAATTCATAGAAATGAAAATTTCTTCATTTCTTTATTGAAAGAGTCTTACTCTTTTCAAAATAAGTGGCAAATTTACATAGAATTATCTAGTGGAGGTTTTTTTAAAAACAATCATGGGACATGTTTGCTGATATATACTTATTTATGCTGCAGAGCTCCGTAGGCAGATATTTATGATGAAAAAAAAAAAAAACCCTGGGGGCTTTAAATTGTATAAATGAGCACCATACCAATTGGAAAATATCTGTCATCTTCAAGTGTTGGAGCTTTCACAATCAATGCCAAGATTTGAAAAGCTTCAGATAGGATATCTGCTCTAACCAATGCTAATCAAGGTATCAAAATTTTATACCATTAATGAATAGATGAGAACGTTATGATTTGTTTTATTTTTCAGTTCAGCATTATTATTTTTGCAGCTCATCTACAACATCCGAACATTCTATTTACATGATCTTCTATGTCAGAGGTATCAAACTCGATTTCATTGGTTTCATCAGGGTTGTGTTTGACCTCGAGGGGCCAGGGTGGGCATGGGCAGGATGCGCGTGGCCAGTTCGATGTCATTTGTATCGGGGGCGCCTGTGGTGGCCCGAGCACTCTGCCAGTGAAAACGGGCTCTCGAGCTCTATTTTTGGCTGTGACGGCCTCTTGCAACCCTCTGCCAGTGAAAATGGAACTCAGGAGGGCCGCATGTGGCCTTCCCCAGCTCTGTTTTCACTGACAGAGGCACCTTAGGCCAGTCCTTTGCTGTTTCCAGGGCGGCTCTGTGAGCCAGACCTAAGCATCCCCTGGGCCAGATTCAGCCCCCAGGCCTTGAGTTTGATACTCCTATTCTATGTGATAGAATCTAATCCACAAGATTAGATCTATCTATCTATCTATCTATCTATCTATCCATCCATCCATCCATCCATCCATCCATCTATCATCCATCATCTCTCTATCTATCATCTGTCTATTTATCTATGTTGCTATCTGTTTGTCTGTCCATCCATCCATCCATCCATCTACCCATCTATCGTCTATCTATTTATCTTTGTCACTATCTGTCTGTCTGTCTATCCATCTGGAATGTATATGTATGTATGTATGTATGTATGTATGTATGTATGTATGTATGTATCTATCTATCTATCTATCTATCTATCTATCTATCTATCTATCTATCTATCTATCTATCTATCTACCCATGTCAGCTAGCACTTTCTGGTATCTGGGCTTTGCCCATTTTTACACAACTGCATCACTGCTAGTTCTCAATCATCAAATGATGGCTAGCATGAGTGTATGCACCAAAGCAGACCGAATCATACACAGAACACTTTCCTCTAGTTTTGCATCATTCAAAACACAATGCTATTCATTGTAAACTCATATATTTCAATCAGAATAATCAGTGCTGACCAAGCAGCATATGGTCCCTCACAGATCAGCTCTGGAAAATGCAATCATTTTCCAATATAAAACAAGAGGAAAGTATATGAATGTAAACTTCTTTCCTTTGATGTTTATTGTTAACAAGCTAGTCTTCTGCCTAATTCCTAATTCCTTTTACAAATTATTTAAATCAGAATCTGTATAAACATTCTTGTGTCAAAAATATTTGTTGCAGCTAAAAGAACAGACAGAGTGGGAGTATTTCTTGGGAGTAAGGAAGAAAATGAAATGGTCCACTGCTCTTTCATAGTCAGACAGTATTTTATAATTATGCAATAATTATACTCAATTATGCTCAAGACATCAGTGACAAGATATCTAGTGCAATGCATCAGTTCAGTGCTGGGATAGGAAAATTTGCATTCAAGGCCCTCTCAACCCTCATCACAAAGTTGTTGGTGAGATAAAATTAAACATGGCCCCATCCATCTTTCCAGGATTATCCAGAGGAAAGGCAGAACAGAAATGCAATAAATAAATATATCCCTCAGGCAAGTGCTATTTAAATTTAACACTATCAGAACAATTTGAAAAGTTTTAAAAAGAGAACTCATTGACATAAAATTAGCTGAAGAAATGACCCACATCAGACTAATTGTTAAGCACTGGCTTTCCAAAAATCACTACTTTAATTTTTGGCAGAGACGTTGGCAACTTTCAACTCCTTCTTGGAATAAGCCAAAAATAGAGCGTCATTAAAATTTTAATGTGAAACTAACAGCTGTTCCTGCAATGTTCTCTGTATGGCAAAAAGTGCAAAGCATCGTCTGATATACTAAGCACAGCCACAGAGATCTCAAATGCCAATTTTTAGAGCTAAAAAGGGAGCATCTATGTTGATGATGGAGATCCTGCAGTACAAGACAACCATGAAAAAAGAAAATAAAAGAAGGACACACAGAACCATCTTGTGAGGACGGAATGCATTTAGCATGACATTTGGGAGAAAATGAAAAACAGTACAAAATAGAGTACAGCAGGGGTGTCAAACTCACAGCCTGCCAGCTGGATGTGTCACGCATTGTCCATGCCCACCCCCGGTTTAGCAAAGGGGGGGAAAAGTTGTAATATGTCACATGACAACATGTCGTCATGAGTTTGACACCCTTGGAGTACAGGTAGTCCTCGACTTACCCAAAAATTTCTGTTGATAAATGAGACAGTTGTTAAGTGAGTTTTGCCCCATTATTACAACCTTTCTTGCCTCAGTTATGAAGTGAATCACTGCAGTTGATAAGTTAGTAACTTAATTGTTCAGTGAATCTGGCTTCCCCATTGACTTTGCTTGTCAGAAGATCACCAAATATGAGCCAGTTGCCAAGCGTCTGAATTTTGAGGATGTGATCATGGGGAGGCAGCAAAGGTTGTAACTGTGAAAAACAGTCATAGGTCACTTTTCTTCCATGAGCTGTTCAGAGTATCCAGTAGTGGGAGGTGCTTCAGTCTCTGAATGTCTGGGCTGGGCTTAGTTTGTGGAACACTCCTCCTCCTCTAGGGAACTCCTCCCCAGCATTCCCCAGTTTTGGCTCAGCCTTGTGAGAGATAGGCAGTGCTTGTGATTCTTCCTTGGCTGAAACAGGAAAAATTCTTTCCTTGCTACCGTGTTTCTCCAACAATACAGCCTCCACCAATAGGAAGCCCCACCATGTTTCATTGGCATAAAATCAAATTAAGCCCCTCCCCCCAAATTAAGGCCCATATTAAACATGTGAAATGGGGGGGGATGGCGGGGGGGGGGGGGCTTGCCGTTAGGAAGTACCTTTGTTGCATGCCCAGATATGGTGCAGCCTGCGTTGGTGGGGCACTTCATATCAGGAGACCTTCCACCACCATTGCTTTCCCTTCTCCCTTGCTGCTGTGGTTTTAGAGCAATGCCGCGGCATTTGGCACAGCCACGTGCAGCCAGCCAGGGCTCCTCCCTGCAACCAGAGCCCTGAGGAGACACTTGGCTTCAGGCGCTCCTGTCGCCACCTTCCCTTTGCCTTCGAAGGTAAAGCGAATTATTTTAAAAACGACACCCTACTACAAGAAAGCCTCCTCTGCCCGAGAGGGCAGCCCAACCCCACGTGGGGAGGTGAATCTCCCGGGGCTGCAGGGTAGGATCGGCCCACCTCAGGAGAACCGCCCAGCCACCATCCCTGCCTGGTGCCGGGCAGAGCGCGAAGAGCTCTGCCTGGTGTGCCCAGTGCAGCTGATAGGCGGGCCCTCCTTCCAGGCGGCAGAGCTCTCACCAAGCCAGCAAGCGTCTCCCTGCCGGACCCTCCGCTCATCCCCCCAGGGCTGTGCCAGAGCCATGCGGGCTGGGCAGAGCCAGGAAAGCGAGCTGTGGGTGCTCATAGGAGAAAGGGCGTTGATACTTACCTGACATGCCCATTCTCTTTGAGCTGTGAAGACCAGCCAGCCCCACCCTTTTTCCATCTGGTGGGGTCCTGTTTCGGCCAATGAATTGTTAGGGCATTGAGGACGAGGGCATTTATTTCTCTCGTCTTTGCCAAAACTGGGGAACGCTGGGGAGGAGTCCCATGGAGGAGGAGGAGCGTTCCACAAATTAAGCCCAGCCTAGACATGCAGAGACTGAAGCACCTCCCACTACTGGATGCTCTTCACAGCTCAAAGAGAACGGGCATGTCAGGTAAGTACCAACGCACATTCTCAGTGGCGTTGTAACTTTGAACGGTCACTAAAGGAACTGTTGTAAGTTCTTGACTGTATTCCAGAAAGGAGCACTCCAACCAGACATGCCATATCATATCTCTTGTTATTGTACCAAACTTCTGTTAATCTCCCATAAGATAGGTGTTGTGGAGCGATGGTAAGGACGAGGCATGAGACCAGAGCGTACAAGTAACTGGCTTTATTGCAATGAATAAAGGGTTGTCGCGTCTGCTAGCTAACTCGCAGACCAGCAGGCGACAACGGGCTGGCTCTGCTCGACAGCCGGCTTATATAGCCAGCTGTCAAACGGAGCCAACCAATGGGAGCTGCTGGTGCTCCCGCTCAAACAGCGGACCTGGTTGGGAACTCCAACCAGTTCCACAGACATAACACCGCTTCCCCCCAGCTGAGAACATGCATAGTCTTGTAGGTACGTGGGCTGTCTTCGCTGGTGCCCAGAGCGTCGCAGTTCGGGTGAACTGCCAGTCTGTGTCAAGTCCTGGCTCTCGGAGTGCGCCTCAGCGGTTGTTGGTACTGGGGCTTGCCCCGGTGTGGTGCCTGACGGTGCTGGTGAAAACCCCTGCTCAGGTTGGTCCGATCGAGTCTCGAGGTCCGGCTGGTCGGTTGGGTCGCTCGGCGGCTGGATCGGTGACTCTGGTTGGAGACTCGGGTTCTCCATCCAGCCCTCTCGCTCGTCTGGGAAAACCTGGTTCCACAGGGGATCTCCATCAGGCGCGGGTGAGGCGTTGTTGGAGCTGGCTGGCTGACACGGGTTGGTATCTGTCGCGCCCATCCGTCGCCTTCTGAGTTGATCCACGTGTCTCCGCCACAGACGTCCATCCCCAAGAAGGACCCGATAGGATCTGGGGCCGGTAACCGATACGATCTGTCCTGGCACCCACAACGGTTCCCCTGCGTAGTTCCTGGCATATACCAGGTCTTGTGGGGCGAAGTCTCTGACCAGGCTATCGGACCCTAAAGGGGTGTCTGGGCAATAGTGGGGGTGTGGCCTGTCTAGAGTGGTTCTAAGGCGTCTCCCCATTAAAAGTTCAGCCGGAGACTTGTTGGTGGTGGTGCAGGGGGTTGTGTGCTGGCTGAGTAGGAAACGAGACAATTTAGAGTGCCAGTCCTCCTGACCAAACTTGGCAAGTGCTTCTTTGGCTGATCTAACTGCTCTCTCTGCCATCCCGTTGCTAGCGGGATGGAATGGTGCTGTAAGGACGTGCCCGATGCCCAAGTTGGCAGTATACATGCTGAACTCACATGATGTGAACTGTGGGCCATTGTCTGAAACCAAGGTGTCCGGGAGCCCATGGGTGACAAACAGTCGGGTTAGGGCTTTCACTATTGACTGGGTGGTGGTCGTGGGAAGTAAGGCTACATCAATCCACTTGGAGTATGAATCCACGACCACCAAGAAGGTCTTGCCATGCACAGGCCCAGCTAGGTCAACGTGCAGGCGGGACCAGGGGGCGTTTGCGCTCTCCCATCTGGTGGGCGTAGCAGCTGGAGGGGCGGCCCGGGTTTGTTGGCAAGGTTGGCAAGAGCTTACCCAGTTGGCGATTTGAGCATCCATACCGGGCCACCAGACGTAGCTGTGGGCCAGGGCCTTCATTCTTACGATGCCCGGATGTCCCTCGTGAAGCACCTTCAGGATGGGTACTCGCAGTGATGTAGGGATGACCACTCTTGTTCCCCACAGAAGACAACCTTGTAATTTTGACAGTTCCTGCTGGCGGGTTTTAAAGGGGACAAAATCAGTTGTACATTGAGTTTCCGGCCACCCCCTCCCCACCCAGTCCAGAACCTGGGCGATGATTTTGTCCTTTTTCGAGTGCGCCGCGATGTCTTCGGCTGTCACTGGAAGTTTGAGTTCGTTGACCTCGAAAATGGCATGGATAGGTGCTGGGTCTTCGACTGGGACTGGCAGGGGGCAGCGGCTAAGGGCATCGGCGTGGCTCAGGGTCTTGCCTGGATGATGCACTAACTTAAATGAGTAAGCAGCCAGAAACAAAGTCCATCTGGTCATTCTGGGCGAAAGTACTTGCGGAGTTTGCTTGTCTCCAGGCAGAAGTCCTAAAAGGGGTTTGTGATCAGTCACTAACTCAAAGTGGTGGCCAAACACGAATTCGTGGAACTTCTTAACTGCAGCCACTGCAGCTAGGGCCTCTTTATCGATCTGGCTATAGTTCCTCTCGGTAGGCAAAAGAGTCCTGGAAAAGAAAGCAATTGGTGCCTCGGAACCGTTGGGGAGCCTGTGGCTCAGGATGGCCCCAATGCCAAAAGGGGATGCGTCGGCGGCCAGGACTAGGGGGAGACGTTGATCGAACTGAACCAGGACCGCTTCTGAAGTGAGCAAGGCTTTGATTGATTTGAATGCATGGGCCTCCTTGGGTCCCCAGTGCCAGGGTGAGTCTTTATCTAGTAGCCTATGTAATGGTTCAGCGACAGATGCCTTGTATGGGAGGAATGAGGCGTAGAAATTCAAAAGTCCCAGAAAAGCTTGTAGTTCAGTCTTGTTGGTAGGTGTGGGTGCCTCATGGATGGCCTTCACCTTGGATTCCATGGGATGGATGCCCGAGGCGTCAATCCTATAACCCAGAAAGTCCACCTGCCTAGTGGCGATGGCACACTTCTCCCTTTTGAGTTTGAGGCCATGCTACCTGAACCTCTCTAGCACTGTCCTGACTCTCTGAATGAGCTGGGGCTGGTTCGTGGCTGAAACTAAAATGTCATCGAAGTAGGGGACCACTCCTGGGAGACCCTGGAGAATCCTCTCCATGAGTGACTGAAAAATGCCTGGGGCTACGCTGACCCTGAATTGGAGGCGCTTGCATTTGAACGCTCCCCTGTGTGTGACTATAGTTTGTAATTCCGCTGTCTGTTCATCGACAGGGAACTGTTGGTATGCCTGGGACATATCTAACTTAGCGAAAATGGTGCCGGGTTCGAAAGTATGTAAAAGATGCTGGATAACGGGCACGGGGTAGGCGCTGACCTGCAGATAGCAGTTGAGCGTGGTTTTGTAATCCGCACAAATTCTCAAACTGCCATCTTTTTTGAGTGGGGTGACTATGGGGGTCTCCCATTTCGCGAAATCAGTGGGTTCTAGCACCCCTTGTTTAAGTAGTTTGTCTAGTTCTGCGTCCAATTTTGGATGGATGGCAAAAGGCACCCTACGGGGTTTTAAACGGAGAGGGATTGCCTGGGGGTCTACTGAAAATGATATAGGGGTGCCCGAGTAGCAACCCAGCTCATTGCTGAATACATCGGAAAATTCTGAAAATAGGGTATCTACATCAGAAGTTGAGACAGCATGGATCCCGGTTACGCTAAGGCCGAGTGAAGGAAACCAATCAAGTTCCAATAGACTAGGGAGGGTACCGTTAACTACCACTAGGGGCAGGTGGCCCTTAAAGGTTTGGAATTGCACAAGGAACTTGCCTTTCCCCAGGACAGGAATGTTCTTTCCCTGGTAGTCTCGTAGCATCAGGTGGCATCTTTGTAGCTGTTTCCTTGACAGCCTGGGCTGGAGTCTCTTCAGGGTATCCCAGGAGATGATTGAGAGTGCGGATCCCGTGTCCACCTCCATCCTGCAGGGCTTACCTTCTAGGAAGACAGAAATTTTAATTTTATCAGGGGTTAGGGAAGTATGGTTAGCGTGGTAGCAGGTATAGCAGTCCACCACTTGCCTTTGGGAGTTAGAAGGTGGTAGAGGTCTTTGAGGCAAGGATCGCCCTGCTTGGCAGACTCTAGCAATGTGACCCTTCTTTTGGCAGTTCAGGCAGATGGCGTTTCTGAACCTGCAGGATGCCCTAGGGTGGGAGCCTCCACAGGTTAGGCACATGGGAGGTTGCTTGGGGGTGAAGTTGATTCTCTGCCCCGCTCCTACCTGTGAAGGCTTCTGATGAATTAGGCGGTTAACGTCAGACGCGTCTGTGGGGTCATCTTCACTGGTTACCTCTTCGGAATGGACAGTTTGCGTGCTGGATTTGGATTGATTCCCCTGAATTTCAGCTGCTGACTGAGCCGAGAGTTCAGCAGCCAGGGCTTCCTCCATGGCTATGGCTAGAGTCAGGTCTTTCTTCGCCAGTAAACGCCTTTGGAGTTTCAGATCTCTTACCCCACAGACGATCTGATCCAGCAGCATGTCTTCCAAATATTCTTTGAATCTGCATTGCAAGGCGGCTGTTCTCAGGGCGGCCATGTATTCGTTAATCGACTCCCCCTCTGTTTGCTTCCTGACCCTGAAGGCATACCTTCTGGCTATTTGAGACGGTTTGGGTGAATAGTGATTTGAAAGTATTTCCTGTAGCTCGTCCCATGGGACGCTTCTGATGGCGCGGGGCGCGACTAATGCTGTGGCTGTGTCGAAGACGGTGGCTCCGCAGTAACTCAGAAAATAGAACTTCTTCCTATGCTCCGCAGCGTCGGCTAGACCGATGGCGTCAAGAAAATGGCTGAATCGATTTCTGTAGGAGTCCCACATCTCCTCGTTTGGTTTGAATGGAGGGAATGCTTGATTCGCGCTCATCGTGGAAAAGGAACAGGTTTGTCTGTTTCAAATTGTTATTCGAAATCGCGCTCTTAAAAGAACGCGCTGCGGTTTGTCTCTCTGGGCTGCTTAGCTCTTTTTTGAAAAACGCGCTCTTGGTGAGCGTGGGCGGCCTCGGCTGCTGTGCCTGTGGCTCGTTTCAGCAAATCAGCTCTCACAGTATCCGTTTTGAATTTCGCGCTCTTTGCGAGCGTGGGGCGGCTGCGGTTACAGCGCCCTTGCTTTCTCTCTCTGTGACTACAGCTCTTTGTAAAAACGCGTCTGGCTAGCCTTCGACCATCCCACCCTCGTCACCAGTGTTGTGGAGTGATGGTAAGGACGAGGCATGAGACCAGAGCGTACAAGTAACTGGCTTTATTGCAATGAATAAAGGGTTGTCGCGTCTGCTAGCTAACTCGCAGACCAGCGGGCGACAACGGGCTGGCTCTGCTCGACAGCCGGCTTATATAGCTGGCTGTCAAATGGAGCCAACCAATGGGAGCTGCTGGTGCTCCCGCTCAAACAGCGGACCTGGTTGGGAACTCCAACCAGTTCCACAGACATAACAATAGGTTTCTGACATTTCAGTCTTCAAGTATTCATTTTCTCTCTGCAAAATTTTAACCTCACCAGTTAAAAGTAAGAGCTCCCAGGAACAGGCCAGCTCATACTTTACTTTTAGAAAATGTGTAAATGATTAAAGTTTCTGTGAATAAGGACAATTTGAGTCCTTAAGGACCTTGAAGTACTTTCCAGAAGGGATTCTTAAATGGAAACACTTCAAGAAATGAAATATTAATGCCTCAGTTATTTCAAAGTAGGTTTTACACTTGAGCATAATGAACATTGATGAATAAATCTATTAATCAGCAAACATGAGCCAAAATGCCCTGGTTGGTTGGGGGTGGGGTGAGATGATGCTTAAAGAAGACATTTTTATATTAATATGAAATTATCCCAATACATATGGACAATGCCATTTATGTAAGGAAATAGAATACTTAATCCTGAAAGTTTTAAGATGTAATACATTTCTCATAGTACAATCTTAAACATTTTTTTGATACAACGAAATATGATCCTAGGCAAATAGTGATAGTATTACAATTTTAGGCTTTTGGGGAATTGGAATCTAGTAGATATACTAGATGTAAGCCTTTGTAATGTTGCTTTCATTTCAAGGATGTGAATATGAAATTTTGCAGCCCCTATTCCATTCACTCATGTCTGTCTTTGTGATTCTATGGGCTAGGTCTGTCCACATTCTCCGATCTTGCACTCATTCTTTGAGTTTTTCTGTGTTCTGTCTGGTGTCAGCTTTGATGGTGTCCAGCCATTGTGTTGTTTGGTGGTTTGGTTTTCTTTGGTACCTTTGTCTACCTATATTCTGAGCAAAACTAGTATCTTAATGCAGCACTGGAGTTTGGAAAATGATTTAGACATATCTTACAGACTGAAATAACAATAACAATTAGATTTATACTGCCCCATAGTGGGCAGTTTACACTGTCAACGTATTGCCCCCAACTAAGTTTTCATTTTATTAACCTCAGAAGGATGGAAGCAGAGGTGGTATTCAGAAGGTTCTGACCAGTTCTGGAGAACCGGCAATGGAAATTTTGAGTAGCTCAGAGAACCAGCAAATACCACCTCTGACTGGCCCCGCCCCCATCTATTCTTTGCCTCCCGAGTCCCCGCTGATTGGATGGATCTGCTTTTGTTGCCCTGCACAGGAGAACAGAACTGGAAAGCAGGTTAGTGGGGTGGGGAGGGAATGGAGTTTTTACAGTATTCTTCCCCTGCCACGCCCACAAAGCCACACCATGCCCACCAAGCCACATCCACAGAACTGGTAGTAAAAAAAATTTTTTAATACCACCACTGGATGGAAGGCCTTGAGCTCCCATCAGGACCGAACTCC
This sequence comes from Pseudonaja textilis, assembly GCF_049901715.1. NCBI lineage: Eukaryota > Metazoa > Chordata > Lepidosauria > Squamata > Elapidae > Pseudonaja > Pseudonaja textilis. The sequence continues at coordinate 173,601,066 of NC_141991.1, forward strand.
AGGCTCTGGACAGAGTTTGCCTGCAATACTGCATTCTAACTACTGCATCCTGGTGAAGTGCACATTTATCCACGTGGTATTGATCGCACAATATTTGGACACTATTTTATATCCAGTATAAGCTACTGAAAAACAAACCTGAACCACCACTCAACCAATATGATTAGCATTTCAAATAACACACTTCATTGATTCATTTCTTTCTCTGTGTGTGAACCCAAAGTACTCATTTCATGGTGCAGTAAATGCCGACATGCTTAAAAACTCTTAGATACAATCTGAGGCTCAATCAATTAAATTTGTTCGGACTGTGTTCATTATTTTTCATTTCTACAAATGGCTGATAATTCAAAATACAATAGGACCAAAATATGCAGCTAAAACTGAAGTTTTCTATCCTTGAAAATGTTCAAATGCTATTAAATATGAAGTAATTTTTCTAGACAACTTTTCAGGTAAAGATATCAAAGATTCTTCTATGCCAATATAGTTATGAAACATTGATCAGAGAATACATAACATAAAATTCAATGCTTCATTGATCAGAGAGTATAAAAATATTATATATTTAAAGAAAAATTTACAGAGGAGAATCTACTTACAGTATTCTCTAATTACGCATTTGAACTATACAATTTAACCTTAGACAGTCTACTATTGACCCCTTTCCTAAGAGGTCTGTAGGGGGGCGTGCATAAGTGCACCAACGTGCCTAACGTCCCTGTCCTTTTGTTTCTTTTATTTTTCTTATATGTACCCATTTCATGTATTCATAACTATGTATATACTTATACCTATTATCTTGTAAGTGATTGACAATAAATAAATAAATGAATAAATGAATGAATGAATGAATGAATAAATAAATAAATAAATAAATAAATAAATAAATAAATAAATAAATAAATAAATAAAAATTTTCTCGCCACTGCTTCATGCAAAAGTCCTTCCTCTGGCTGGATTTCATTTGTTCTTTTGTGCTTGCTTGTTCATCCCTTGTTTATCTGCTTCAAAGGGTCATGTGTTGGACTTCTGAAGTGGCTGAGAAAAATCAGAACATACAGAATCTTAGCACATCCCAAAAATAAAAAAAGAGAACATCCCGTGCTTTCTTTGACAAAAATAAAAATAAAAAATAGGAAGATATTACACCATAGTTCCTGGAAAATAAGCAGGTCTTGTATTGTGGAGATGCTATCTCTAATTTGTTTTTAGTTTTGTAGTTCTGTATCTAACAACACTTGCAGATTCGGTTAACATATGGAAGAGAATCATCATGCTCTACCCTTTCTAGAAAAAAATTCAAATTGGAGCAGTTGAATATGAATATGTGAAACTGTCCCAGTGGAAAACAAGGAAAAGGAACTGAACTCTCTCTGAGAAACACTCTCTGCAGCTTTATGCATTCTTTCACACTGAAAGAAAATCCACAAAAAAATGTAGCTAATTTGCCAGGTTTTTTTGTTCAGTTGTTTTGCCTTGCACAATAGAATGTGGTAAATTTTTCTCTACATGCTTTGTTGAAGCTGTGGCTGATGTATGTTCCCCAAGCTCAGCCATGGCCTCAATTCCTAAAAAAAGAGAAGAAGTCAGTATGTCACTGGAATAAATACTGTAACCAACGGTGATCCTTACTTCACTGAATGAACCGGTCTGTCGCACTAACTTATTCCCTTCATTACACAAATGGGAAAATAAAACATCAGTGAGCAAAGACAGCAGCAGTAGCTGTGTTCAGAGCATTCAGCATTAGAAAGGAGGGATGAGAATAGATGTTAGGGTGTCACGGAACACAGGTATCAAAATATGAACAATTGCACAATCAATTACAAGCCCAGTTGAATGTTATTCTCTGAACTGGAATCAAGGACATTTTAGTAAGATGACTAGAAATGGATTTCAACAACGCAGTCTGTTTAAATATATGACATTAGAATGTGGAGTGCTCTTCCACAATGTTTTGGCCTGTTGGCTAATGGGGACTTATTACAGAACGGGGTTTTGTTCGCCATTTCTTCCTCCAACAATCATTCAGAATTCTGTGTTCCCTCAGCAATCTTACTTAGCTCTGTGTTAAAACCATCTTCATCCTACCGAGGTAGATCAAAGTCTTGATTTCAAAATTTCAAAAGTGTTTCTGGAGTTAAGATCTGATATGGATCACTAAGATCTATTTTTGATTGTATCGATGTCCTACATGTCAGAGCAGAGGTGGTATTCAGCAGCTCCTGACCAGTTCTGGAGAACTAGTAGTGGAAATTTTGAGTAGCTTGGAGAACCGGCAAATACCACCTCTAACTGGCCCCATCCTCATCTATTCTCTGCCTCCTGAGCCCCAGCTGATCAACTGGATCTTCTTTTGTTACCTGCACAGAACGGAGCTGGAATCAGGTTAGTGGGAGGGGGAGGGAATGGGATTTTGCACTAATCTTCCCCCAGGAGTGGGGAGGGAATGGAGATTTTACAGTATCCTTCCGCTGCCACTCCCACCAAGCCATGCCCACAGAACTGGTAGTAAATTTTTTTGAATCCCACCATTGTGTTGGAGCCTCAGGAATAGTAGCTGATCTTGAAGGCATTTAGAAGTTGACTTGAAGATCATATCAGTCTTTTTGTGAAGGGCTACTGTCCAAAAGGAGATGTGACCAGAGTCCATTGTGGGATAGGATTTCAGGAAATTGAAGAGGAAAACGTGATGCCTTGTGTACTGGCAATGTTTAATGCACTCATTTGATTCTCTAGAACAAGAGTGTCCAAACTTGGCAAGTTTAAGACTTGTGGACTTCAACTCCTAGAATTCCCAAGCTTGTGTGTGTGTGTGTGTGTGTGTGTGTGTGTGTGTGTGTGTGTGTGTGATAAATAAAAGATCTGGGAGGAAGCATCTTCTGCCTTGACTTATCCAGTCTTGGATATTTTTTTTGTTATTATTTTTCTTTAAAAATTACCCTGCAAAATTGGAATATTGTGAAGTTCAACAGAAATAGGCAATGAAAATGTAAATATAATTGTTAATATGTGTATTGATGATCTATTACAGGAAAGGAGGAAAATAATATACAGTATAATTTAAATTTATGGTTAACAATGTCACAGAATACTTATAGAAAGCAAAATAAAACAAAAAAAATATTCTACTGTAGATTCAGGCATTCAAACATCCCATACTCTTATAGTGTTTCTATGATGTCCACCTTATTCAATTACATCAAATATTTCCTTGAATTTAATAATAAACTGCTTCTACTTTTAAACTTATACTGTTTCCATCTGAGGGAATTTTCCTATGCTTCATTTTGCACACTTGAAATAACTAGTGTATTAAAGCTCAACTACAACCATACACTAACTTTACTACATGTGTATTAATTGAATTTGGGGTATCATTAAATGCAGTCTGCTTTCAATTAACAATTTGCACTTATTCAAATATTGCATAATTCAAACTTGCACTAATCGTGACCTACCTACAGTAGCAACTTGTATAAACCTATTTTTTCTAGTCACTGTGCACATTTCCCTTAACAAAAAGTTTTAAAAACTCTTAGACATTATTTTCCCATTCTTAGTAACAGCATCATAAAGGTAAGCCAGAAAGACCCAATTCAGACCCATTAGCTTTCCTATACATTGGACACAAAGGATTATGAGGTAAATGTAGGCTTAAAGATACAAGCAAAGTAATCTCTTGAGATCAGCATAATTTCTCATAAAACCAAGAAGACTGTAATTTTAAATGAAAATGGATCAGCTGCGCAGTAGGAATTGAACTCAGAACCAAAGCAGCTTAAGCTTTCTTAGTTAGAGAAGCGTGAAGAGAATATCAGGATTTCTCTGTGCCATTTCTATCCACAGCCCTGGGACTCCAATGTACACATTTTTCCTGCCAATATCTGAGATCATAATTGTTAAGTTTGAGCAATGAGAGGCTGAACCAGAGCATGAGTGCAACAGTACTTTATTTTACAAATAAAGGGCTGACCGTGCTTGCCAAGCCTGGAACTGGCTCACAGCAATCAGCAGCGAGTTGGACCCCGCAGCCTGCTTTTATAGCTGGCTGCTGGGGAGAACCAACCAATGGGGAATGGGGGAATAACGCCCACACAAAGTGAGTGGACCTGAGTGAGAACTCCTTGAGTCCTCAGGACATAACACCCCTTCCCCCAGATGCGAACACGCATAGTCCTTGAGGTAGATGGGGGTTTGTGTTGGCGCCCGGAGCGGCGCAACTCGGGAACATTGTCTGACTGTTCGGTATCAGTCTGTGACGGTTGAGCTGGCATAGTGTCGCCGACACTCTCTGGACTGGCATCCTCGGAAACCACCGGGTTGGTTTCTGGGGTCAAGCTCTCGAGGGTTGGATCCGGTTGGTCAACTCTCTGGGCACTGTCGTCCGAGTTTGGGCTGACTGGAACGACCGCTGGCGCAGACTGGTCACTGGGTGCGGTGTGGCTGGGTGGCGGATGAGACGGTTCCCCTTCGACTGGAGACTCTGGATTCTTGTTTGCGAGGTTGTTGAGGCGCCTTCTGAGTTGGTCTATGTGTCTCCTCCAGACGCAACCATCCTCCAGCCTTACTCTATACGATCTCGGCCCGGTGACGGCGATGACCTCGCCCGGAATCCAAAGTGGGTCCCCAGCGAAATTCCTTGCGAATATCGGCTCCTGTAACATAAAATGTCTAACCCCGAAGTGGAAGCGAGGGGAGAGTCAGGCAGTATTGTGGGTGCAGTCTATCTAATACAGTCCTCAGGCGCCGGCCCATCAGAAGTTCCGCTGGGGACTTATTGGTGACTGTACAGGGGTTGAGTGCTGGCTCATCAGGAACCGTGAGAGTTTGTGGTGCCAGTCATCTCTGCCAAACCTAGCGAGGGCCTCTTTGGTGGTCCTGACGGCCCTTTCAGCCAACCCATTACTCGCAGGGTGAAATGGGGCTGTGAAAATGTGGCGAATGCCTAGGTTGGCTGCAAAACGGCTGAATTCTACTGATGCGAACTGTGGGCCATTATCGGAGACCAAGGAGTCGGGTAGTCCATGTGTACGAACAGGCGCGTTAACACGCTGGTGATTGCTAGTGTGGTGGTCGTGGATAGCTGCGCCACGTCTATCCACTTGGAATAAGCGTCCACGACCACTAGGAACATCTTTCCATGCACGGGCCGGCCAGATCGATATGGATTCTAGACCAAGGGCGCTGGCGCTCCCATCTGGTAGGGGTGGCGATGGGGGGAGCAGGACGGGATTCCTGGCAAATGCTGCAGGAACTTACCCAATTGACAATGTCCTCGTCTAGACCCGGCCACCACACGTAGCTGCGTGCCAACGCCTTCATTCTCACAATGCCGGGTGTCCTCGTGCAACGCTTCCAGGACTCGGTACGCAGCGAGGTCGGAATGACCACTCGAGTGCCCCACAGAAGACAACCCTGCAAACTGGACAGCTCCTGCATGCGAGTCTTAAAGGGTGCGAATTTGTTATCAACATTGCCTCCCGGCCACCCTCCTCACCCAGTCGAGCACCTGGGCGAGCGTTTGGTCTGCCTTGGTTTTGGCGGCGATGTCAAGGGCAGTGATGGGCAGGTCCAACTGGGTGATTTCAAAAGTGGCATTGACAGGAGCTGGGTCTTCAGCCGGAGCGGGTAAGGGGCAGCGACTGAGCGCGTCAGCGGATAGGGTTTTGCCCGGGCGGTGGATAAGTTTGTATGAGTAGGCCGCTAGGAAAAGTGTCCATCTTGTCATCCGAGGGGAGAGGACTTGAGGTGTCTGTTTGTCGCCGGCCAGTAGGCCCAGGAGGGGCTTATGGTCGGTGACCAGTTCGAAGAAGTGGCCAAAAAGGAATTCGTGAAACTTTTTCACGGCTGCAACAGCTGCTAGGGCTTCCTTGTCTATTTGGCTGTAATTTCGCTCCGTGGCCAAGAGCGTCCTGGAGAAAAAGGCGATGGGGGCCTCGGCGCCATTGGCGAGTCGGTGACTAAGGACCGCCCCAATTCCAAAAGGGGATGCGTCTGCTGCCAGTACTAAAGGAAGGTTGGGGTCGAATTGGATGAGCACTGCCTCTGGACGTAAGTAGTGATTTGACGGCGTTAAACGCCTGGTCTTCTTTGTGCCCCCAGTGCCACGGTGACTTTTTGTCTAGTAATCTGTGTAGGGTTCGGCTACTGAGGCTTTATGGGGCAAAAAGGATGCATAAAAGTTTAGGAGCCCCAAGAAAGCTTGTAGCTCCGTTTTGGAGGTCGGTGTGGGGGCTTCGTGGATCGCCCTGACCTTGGACTCCAGGGGGTGAATGCCAGAGGCGTCAATTTTATAACCCAGAAAGTCCACCTGTCTAGTGGCAATGGCGCATTTTTTTTTTTTTTTAACTTGAGGCCATGCTGTCTGAACCTCTCTAACACTGCTCGCACTCTCTGGAAGAGTTGGGGTCTGTCCCTGGCCGAGACCAAGATGTCATCGAAGTAGGGTACTACACCAGGGAGGCCCTGTAAAATCCGGCTCCATGAGGGATTGAAAATACCCGGGCAACACTTACGCCAAATTGGAGACGCTTGCATCGGAAGGCACCCCTGTGAGTGACGATGGTCTGAAGTTCCGCTGTTTGGTTATCAACAGGAACTGTTGATATGCTTGAGACATGTCCAATTTAGCAAAAATACTGCCCGGTTCGAATGTGTGCAATAAGTGCTGAATGACGGGCACGGGTAGGCGCTAACTTGTAAATATTTATTGATTGTTGTCTTGTAGTCCGAGCAGATTCTCAGGCTACCATCTTTTTGAGGGTGTGACAATGGGCGTCTCCCACTTGGCGAAATCTGTTGGCTCAATGACCCCTTGTTTTAGTAGTTTATCCAATTCAGCGTCTAGTTTTGGCTCTAATAGCAAATGGAACTCTACGTGGTTTTAATCTGATTGGGACTGCCTGGGGTCAACGGTGAACGAGATGGGGTTCCATTATAACACCTCAGCTCCTCGCTGAACACATCTGCGTAGTCAGCGAATAAGGAGTCAGTGTCTGAGGTTGAGACAGCATGGACTCCTGTTAACCCTAGGCCGAGGTGGGGAAACCAATCGAGCCCCAATAAGGTGGGTAGATTGCCGTTAACTACCACTAGAGGTAGGTGGCCTTTAAAAGCTCTAAAACTGACAAAGAACTTGCCTCTGCCGATCACGGGAATGGCCTTCCCCTGGTAGTCCTTCAGACCGAACTGGCATCTCTGAAGCCGGGTAGTAGATAGGCTGGGGTGGAGTCTCTTGAGGGTGTTCCATGAGATTATTGAGAGCGCTGACCCTGTGTCAACCTCCATGTGGCACGGTTTACCTTCTAGGGAAACGGAGAGAGAAATTTTACTAACAGAGTGGCAAGTACGCCTGGCAAGGCAGTGCGTGCGACAGTTTAATACTTGCCTCTGTGGTCCCGAGTGCGAGGGACGGGGTCTTTGTGCAGCGCTTTGGGGGCTTGGCAGACTCTCGCAATGTGCCCCCTCTTATGGCAGTTGTTGCAAACGGCTCCTTTAAACTTGCAGGTGGCCCTTTGATGTGATCCCCACAGGCTAGGCACAGGGTGATGTGCTTGGGTGGACCGGTGTATTCTTGTTTGGCCCCTACCTGCGACCGTCTGTCATTGGTGAGGCGATGGACATCGTTCTCATCGTTGTGGCCTTCCTCCGCTTCCACCTCTTCGGAATGGACTGGGAACGCTGCTAGCTTGGCGCTTGGGCCCTGAATTTCGGTGGCTGAGTTCATTGCTAGCTCGGCTGCTAGGGCCTCCTCTACGCTTGCGCGAGGTTGAGGTCTTTTTAGCTAGCAGTCGCCTCTGTAGGTTGAGATCCTTGACCCCACAAACTAATTGATCGAGGAGCATGTCCTCCAGGTATGTTCCAAACCCGCAGTGCAGGGCTGCTGTTCTGAGGGCGGCCATATATTGGTTGATGGTCTCCTTACTTGATTGCTTCCTCATTCGGAACGTGAACCTCCTGGCGATTTGTGAAGGCCTGGGAGCGTAGTGGTTTGTGAGGATCTCAAGCAACTCGACCACGGAACGTTTTTCAATTCTCTCGGCGCCACGAGTGCTGCAGCGGTATCAGAACGGTGGCTCCGCGAGTAGATTAGGAAATAGGATTTTTTCCGATGCTCTCCCGCATCCGACAGGCCGACCGCATCGATGTAATGATTGAAACGGTTCTTATACGATTCCCACTTCTCTTCGTCTGGTTTAAACGCCGGGAATACTGGATTGGAACTCATGGTGCTGGAACGGCTGGGCTACCTGCGGAAAAATCTCTCTGGGACTACGAACGCTCGTGAGTTACTAGTGATATCAGCTCTGGAGAGGTTTTTTGCTACCCTCTCTTTCTCTCTCTCTGGGTTACCACGTTGGCTGCTAGCCGTTGGAGGTGTCTTGATTCGCGCCAAAAAAGTGGGCGTTAGTGACTCTCTACAGCGCTGTGCTGTGATTCCTACTGGCTCGAAATTCAAATGACACCCGTTGAATTTCGCACCAAGTGCAGAGCGGCTGCGGCTCGCAGCGCTTCACTTTCCCCGTAGCGGGGCTAACAAGCGGCTACAGACGCTTCTAACTATTTGACTCAGACCGCTTTCTCTAGCTGCGGATCTGCGTTTGCTCTTTCTGATCGCTCGTTTCGCTAGCTGACCGCTCTCTCTGGCTGCGGATCAGCGTTTCCCTTGTCGCCAGCCGATCGCTCTCTCTGGGCTGTAGATCGGTGGCTAGTGACTCAGCGGTTGCAAGGTGCTTCTGGTAGCCATCCCATCCTCGTCGCCAGTGTTAAGTTTGAGCAATGAGAGGCTGAACCAGAGCATGAGTGCAACAGTACTTTATTTTACAAATAAAGGGCTGACCGTGCTTGCCAAGCCTGGAACTGGCTCACAGCAATCAGCAGCGAGTTGGACCCCGCAGCCTGCTTTTATAGCTGGCTGCTGGGGAGAACCAACCAATGGGGAATGGGGGAATAACGCCCACACAAAGTGAGTGGACCTGAGTGAGAACTCCTTGAGTCCTCAGGACATAACAATAATAACCTCAGAATCTCAAAGCTATTTGATGAAACAGCTACAGTTGTAATGTTTCTGAAAGATCAGCTTTTAACAAAGCTTTAACCCTACAGGCACCTGGACCATCTCAAACTGTATCGAAAAACCCTAGAAATCATATATCCATCTTCAGTTTAGTGAGCTGCTAGAAATATAACTGAGAGACACTATAACTTAGGCCTTAAGATTAGTCACAGATCAGCAAACACATATTCAAGATTTCAACAGAAAGATAATTCATTGTATAGCTTATGCAGTTTTTTTTCCCTCTACTATTGTAGAAGTCTATTTATCTTATGCATCTCTGGCAGACTTTCTTTAAAAAAAGAAAAAAAAAAGAAAACATCCATCAGCCTTTGAAATGTCATTGTGTCAGATGCTCTGAAGAAAAATAAAAATACATTTTATAGCATCCCAATTGGCCACTTCAGGTTTCAATTTGTACCTTTTAAAACATGCACAACAAGCAGAATCCCTACTTCTGTATAAACTTGGCTGTACATTCATAAAAAGAGTCTGGTATAGAATTGTCCACGGAGTGAGAATTAAGAAAAAAAACCCAAAAATAATGGCCACAACCACACAAAACCCTTACACCTTTTTATATATGTTGCATATATTCAATACGTATAAAAGGAAGTGACACTTCTGTTGTATACTTCCAGGCACCCTCCTGATTGTTTTGACACACACATTTATACCCCCTGTGGCCACCCATGATCTGTTATGTTAAGTAATTGCTACATGATGGTGATTTCCTTCGTTTATACTTAGTTTTCAACTTATGACCACAATTGAACCCAAAAGTTTTGTTGCTAAGTGAGACATTGGTGAATTGGATTTTGCTTTGCTTTACGACCTTCCTTGCTGCAGTTGTTAAATAAATCACTGCAGCTGTCACACTAGTAACACGGTTATTAAGTGAATCTGGCTTCCCCGCTGACTTTGCAGGCGTCCTAAATAGCGTCTGAATTTCGATCACATGACCATGGGGAGGCTGCAAAAGTCATAAGTGTGAAAAACAGTCATCAGTCACTTTTTTCAGTGCTGTTGTAACTTTGAATAGTCACTAAAAGAATAGAATAGAATTCTTTATTGGCCAAGTGCGGTTGGACACACAAATTTTTTTTTTTAATAAAAATTTATTAATTTTCAATACACAAACAAAACACAAAACATGAAAACATAAAACCTATTTTTGGAAAGCGGCTTAGTCCCGGGTTACATCTTTTTGTACAGACATAAATCAAGTTCATGCTCACTTTGTATACCATTTCATATCTTATTTACCATTCTATATTTTCTATATGGCTTCTCCCCTCTTTTCACTCTCTTAATTCTATTTTATATATTTCATCTCAATTTAAATCATTATTCTTGTATCTTTTGTCCGTTCTGTAATTATCTACTTATCTTATCTCTTTAACACATAATTTCTCCTGCAATCACTGATTGAAGTATGATGCTTTTATATCTTTCCCCTAAATTTAACACTTAAAATAATATATATTTTCCATTCTGATTCTGCTTAGTACATTCTAAAGCTATGTACATTTTAAAATAAGAAAATAGTAAGTTTATAATATAATTAAAACAATAACCCATAGCAAATTAAACTCTATCATTAAATCTTAAGCATTTTACACATTCCCTTTAATATTTTATTAAATCATATAATGTTCCAGTTTTCTAACTTTATTTCAAATACAAATACAACAATAGTCTTATGTACTTTTGAAGAATCTCTTTTTTAATTATGTTTTTAGCCTTTATCTCTGAAAAAAACCTGTTTCTTTACATCTTGTTTCAAACCTTTGTAACTTCTCTTCCTTTTTTCCCTTCCTTTCTTCTCCAATCTAGCCTTTTTACCCCCCCCCCATCTCTTAATCTCCACCCTCTTAATCTCCACTCTCTTCTGCATTCCTCTTTTCGGTTGCTTTCTGACATTGTATCGATTTTTCACCTTATTTTTTCCCTTTTTGGTTGTTCTTTTAAGTCTTAAATTCTCCATTCTCTTTCCCCTTTTTCCTTTTTCTTCCCCAATTAGAATTTTTTGTTCATTAAAGATGGCTTCTTCTTCGTCACCCCAGTCTTCTTGTTCTTGTAATTCCTGGTAGGTAGAAATCGCCATTTCTAAGAAGTGAAAAACAGATCCGGAAGAGCACTTCCCTTCTTGTTCCTCTTCTTTTAGCTTTTTAAATTCCATTTTCAGTTCTTCAACAGATAATGCCATTGTGAAAGTTTTTTAAACAACCCAAATGTTTTTGATCTTTCAAATAATAATTTCCAAAAGTCCCAAAGTCACCAAGCAATCCAAATAAACACAAGCTGTTTTAGCACTTTCTTCTTTTTATACTTTCTCTTCCTGGGGTCCAGTTCTATTGCAAAGTTCCAAAATGTATCTTTTAGAAGTCTTGTTACAGTTTAACCCTGATCTTATAAGCTCCAAGCAGCATCCTCCAGCAAGGTCTTAATACAAATTTGTTACCTCTCCCTTCCCACTTATAGCAAAAAAAAGTTGTTGTTTTTTTATTCCAATGTTCAGAAATCTTTAATGTCCCCTTGGCTTTTAATTTTCAGATTTGATTACCTGTTGGTGCCAAAACAGGTTTTTCTGATTTCAATCTGCTATCTCTGTAGGGAAGGAGAGTGAGAAAAAACAAACTTTCCCTGTTAACTTTCATCCACCGCTTTTTACGATCTTCTTGGAAACAATGTATCTTTAATGAAGTTGAGTTTCCAGGGTATTTAGATGTTACTTTTTATCCTGGTTCAGCCAAAAACTTTCACTTTCTTCAGCTTCCTCCTGCACATTCTTGTCCGGATGAAAGCTTCTTTGTGGCGGCCATTGCTGACCACCACTCCACTGCTTTTGGAAAAGGGAGTTTAGCCAGCTGAGGAGGGGGGTTGCGTTTCCCCCGGACCCCTGCTGAATCTCTCCTATCTTCAGTCACCTTTACGGGGTAACTATTAGCCCTCAAATCCGGCTGGATCAGGGGCACTCCAGCGGCGAGCGCAGCAGGAACCGCACACGATCATGGAGTCCTGCCGCTGCCGAAGCTTGCAAACCAGAAGTCCCTGGACACACAAGGAATTTGTCTTGGTGCAAATACTGTCAGTGTACATAAAAGAAAAGATACATTGGTCGAGAATCATAAGGTATAACACTTAATGATAATCATGGGGTACAACAAGCAATCAAATCATACTAGGAAACAGTCAATATAAATCATAAGGATACAAGCGACAAAGTTACAGTCATACAGTCACAAGTGAGAGGGGATGGGTGATAAAGGGTGATGAGAAGATTAACAGTAATAGTAGTGCAGACTTTAATAGTTGAACAGTGTTGAGGGAATTATTTGTTTAGCAGAGTGATGGCTTTCGGGAAAAAACTGTTCTTATGTCTAGTTGTTCTGTGTGCAGTGCTCTATAGTGTTGTTTTGAGGGAAGGAGTTCAAACAGTTTATGTCCGGGATCTGAGGGATCTGTAAATATTTTCACAGCCTTCTTTTTGACTTATGCAGTATACAGGTCCTCAATTGAAGGCAGGTAGGTAGTAATTGTTTTTTCTGCAGTCCTAGTTATCCTCTGAAGTCTGGGTCTGTCCTGTTGGGTTGCAGAACTAAACCAGACAGTTATAGAGGTGCATCAGATGATCAACTCAATAATTCCTCTGTAGAATTGTTGTAAGTCAAGGACTACCTGTATTGCATATGTATGCTAATGATTTCATTCATTTATTCTTTTCCTTTTTTTTTTGCAGGATGTTCAGGGTCGCATGTAGCATTTTTCTCCTCAGGGGGACTCTCTGGGATGAGGATAACCGAGAGTTGCTCGACTGTGAGACAGGGACCATTTAAATTTAATAAATAAAGTAAATAAATAAGTAGAGAGAGAGTGAGAAGATCAAGGTTCTAGGGCCCTAGTGAGGATTTGGAGTTTGTATCTCACCACTCTTGGCCCCAGAACTATAACCAGTATCCTACAGATAGTTGGGTATTTGAACAGCATTATGAGGGACACGGTGGTTCAGTGGCTAAGACACTGAACTTGTCAATCAGAAAGGTCGGCAGTTCAGTGCTTCGAATCCCTAGCGCCACATAAGAGTGAGCTCCCATTACTAGTCATAGCTTCTGCCAACCTAGTAGTTTGAAAGCATGTAAAAATGCAAGTAGAAAAATAGGGGCTACTTTGGTGGGAAAGTAACAGCGTTCTGTGCGTCTTCGGCTTTTAGTCATGCCAGCCACATGACCAAAGAGACATCTTTGGACAGTGCTGACTCTTCGGCTTTGTAACGGAGATGAGCACCGCCCCCTAGTGCCGGAAATGACTAGCACGTATTTGCGAGGGGAACCTTTACCTTTATTGTTAAAATCTTGATAACAACCCTGCAGGATCAGCTAGGATTATTAAGTCTTTCACACAAAATGACTTAAGAAAAATTAAAGTGAAATGATATTGGACTAAAATTCCTTAGTTCTTATTGCCTATATACTTCTTGGAACGAGTGCAACCCAATCAGTTTATAATTGCTCAAATTTGTTACTCAGAAGAAATGGAGCATAGTGCCCATTCAGCGGAAAAAAAAAATCTAAAAGGCAGATGGCTGGATGTTTTCTCTTTCTCTTCCAAATCTGTGACAATCCAAGGACCCCTGCAAAGGTTAACATTTCAAAAAAAAAACACCCCATATTTGTTTAAACTTCTCCATAGACGTTTCCCTCACTGGCCTTCTCCATTAAGGCAATTTTTTTTCAAAGATATTCTGCATTGCTTGAATGGTTGCTACCTTTCCAGATCGTTGGCCTTTTGATTTGGTAAATAGCATCTCTGCTTTTCACATCTCCGCTCTTCAAGGTAAATGTACAGAATAAATAACAGTTTCTTTTGCTAGATGGTACTGGGAAAGAATATTGTGTTTCTGTTCTTGGTGTTTGGTGGATGAAGATAAGGGTTTATAATAGGGTTCAACTCCTCCCACCTACACCACAGAAAGCAGAAGATGCCAATCAAAGGCAGAATTTGTCAGTGGATGTGCAGGAGTTTGCACACAGAAATAAATAGAAAGTCTCCAAAACACCAGATTTTAAACGAATGAAGAGAGAAAGGGAGGAGGAAGAGGAGGAGTGGGAGGAGAAAGAGGAAACCACCATGGAACCATGGCAGGGATTGGCAGAATATGTTGTACTGCAATTCCCTAAAATAGTAAGGTAATGTATGCTTCAGTTCTTGGTTAATAAAATGAAATAACACTGTAATAAATACATTTATGATAGTTGGCATATAGATTTACCAAATGATGAGACATCACAGTGTTGGAAGAAATATCCTTCTGGGTTCAGTTCCAAGTGGGGGGAAAAGACACTGGAATCATGGAAGTTGCTTGGAAAGATGGTTTAATGGTGGACAGGACCAGATTCCTTTTGAGCTCTTGGATGAAGAAAAAGGGAAGGGATGCTGAGAATCCCTGGATTTTATGCCGTCTCTGGGCTTTGCATTTGAGCTTGTGTTCTGATTGGTTGTCAAACTCCCATGGGGCCATGCAGGGGTAACTTGGTAGGTTGTCTTTTGAGTCCCAGGCTTGGTTGACTCTTGCAGGGTGATGATGTAATGAAAGGGCTTTGGGCAATTCCTATTGTGGCTGTGTCTAAAGGAGGTAGATCTTTGTTATGTAGAATAGACTGACCCAGGCCTTACTGGCCCATTAACAAAGGTGGAAAGGGGCTGAGTTTCTGCCTCTCTAAGTTTCTACTTCTCTTTTAGGGGAAATATTCTGCCTGTCTAATATATCCTAAAATATTTCATTTTTCTAGGAGTGGGGTGGGTTCTAACTTCCAACAACAGATTTAGCAATTACTCAAAGCTTGCTTTGTGTTTGCACCAATAAAATAGGACACATTCAAAACAGGATTTGCTCCTTGCCTTGCCTATGCAAGCATACTTCAGGCTTGGGCCAGCAAAGTAGGAGTGAGGTTTGACAGTAGTTTGGTTTTGTCTCTGGAAACCTGATCAACATCAGAGATAAGAGTCAAAGATATATACATTCATACACATTCATATTTCCATGTTGCTTCTGACCTTCATTCCTAACCCACAATCTCCGATGTGTAGAAATGATTTCTCAAATCAGTCTCAGGTTAAATTAAAATTAAACTAAAATTAAGACTGCCATCTATAATCAAGTGTCTTCAAACTTGGCAAATTTAAGACTTGTGGACTTCAACTCCCAGAATTCCTGAGCTAACATGACTGGAGGAGGAATTCTGGGAGTTGAAGTCCACAAATCACCCCTGAACTAGATGAACCACAAGTTTCCTGATAAAATCAGTTTTAAAGAGGTGTGTGTGTGTGTGTTAATTAAGATCACAAGGAGACCTGCAGGGCAGAACATGACAGGAATTGTTAAAATATGCTGTACTGCAACTTCCTAAAACAGTAAAGGAAACTTTAATAAAGTTCTAAGATTTTTTTGGAAGGGGGGTTTTCTGTGTCAAAGAATGAGAAAGGGATCCTCAATCTAGAAGTGTGTGAAGGAGACCATTCCTGAAAGCAGGAATCTGGCTTCAGCCATGACTAGTAAACTAGATAATCAAAAGATTTATCTTTAGGAAAACATGATAGGGATAGGCAAAACCTAGCACCTAGCTAACTGCATTCTACCAGAGGAAGAGTTAAAAAAATGTGCTCCTTATGATTGAGCCTGTAAAGAGAGGGAGAAGAAGGTCACCTCAGAAAACCAACACAAGGAGATAGACAAGGGGAGATCCTGAATAACTCTTTAGATCTCTATCTACATCCCTTTGCCCTTTGGCCTCAGGAAGTGCTGAAGAATCAGTGGCATTGAATTCCTGCTTTCATCCAAGATTCGAGGTTTCTGCCTCTTTTCTAAAGTCTCTTGAACCTATGCTGCCTTTTTTGTAGGGGTTGAAGAATACTTTAGGAGAATGAATAAAGCAGAATGAAACATTTTGCGGATTGCATGTAGACCTGCAACGTGCACCTCTGCTCTCTATGATCAGGCACATTTTCTGACCCAAGCCACCACTATTTTCTACTATAATCTCATCTCTTTCCTTCCTATTTACAATAATTACTTTTGCAAGTAGATGCATTAACAAATAGCTTCTCCCCTGTTCATTGTCCAAAGGAATTAATAAGCTTAATAGTGACCCTTGTTAGCCCAAAGTTATTAGCTCTCTACATAACTATCTTTAGCTGTTGTAATTTATTGATTTTGGTATATACCCTTACTTTTGCTTTGGAATCTACATAGTTTAGAATGGTTTGAATATCTGAGCAGGGGTGGAAGAGGGCTTCCCTGGAGACCTGGATGGGATGATCTTCAAACCATTGAACATCTGAGTAGAAGGGAGTTGCTGAACAGCAAAGCAATTTATTTTTAAATACTTGTTTCTTATTCCCTGCTTCACACGAAGTTCATTTGCTTAAGTTTTCACTGGGGGACTTTTGTCTTTAATGGGCAATCAACCATGTGACTTGCCCTATTTCTTCCCCACCTTCAAGCTTATTTGAAAAGAATGAGTCTCTTTACACCAGCATACTGTCCATAAAACAGAATTGCCTTTCCTATCCCCACATTATCTCCGATAGGGCCTTATTAAGTGCTCTCTACACGTACCGAATCATCCAGAGCTCTGAGGGGAGCCTGCTAATGCTTCCCTTTTCTTCTCTCCTTCCTGATGTTGTGAATTGTTCAGTTGAGCCCAACCAGGTTGGAGACTGGCAAATCCACGATGACATTTCTATCCCCTCCCCCCCCACCCCAAAAAAATATTCATTAATATTTCCCGGCACACAGAAGGGGAGAAAAAGGCTTGAGACAAGTTGTCTAGAGGCTTGTAAGCCATTACAGAAAGAGAGTGGCAATAAGGCAAGAAAGAGTGAAGTTAGCACTGAGATAGTTTGCATCAAGACAGCTGGAGACTTAATAGTTTTGCCAGAGATTAAAACCTGAAGGCTAAATAGAGAAGTTGCTTTTTTTTTCTCTGTGCCTGATGATGATCTCCTGCAAATCTTGCCTCCTGCTAGCATCGTGACAGTTGACATCTGCTTTCCGAAGATGGGTGGTTTACAAGATGGTGCTGATGAGTCTTTATTTGCCTCTAGCGCTGGCACCCAGAAGAGATGCCATCCTGATTTCCAAGAAAGTATTGGAGTCTGTTGCTCAAGCACTGTGCTCTTATATGTCTGTACAGATAGTTTATTTTGGCTAGGGCTATCAGTCAATGACATGCTAAGCTTGGGTTATTTTTCCTTTGCCTTTTAACCCACTCTGCAATTCAGTTGATGTTTTGCTTTCTTTTACCAGAACTAAAATAGCAATAGCACCTAGACTTATATACCGCTTTATAGTGCTTTACAGCCAGGGATGGGATTCAAAATTTTTAACAACTGGTTCTCTGGGCGTGGCTTAGGTGGTGGGTGTGGCTGGGTGGTCATGTGACTGGCTGGGTATGGCCAACTCAACATCACTCACATCAAGGCATGCATCTCCTCACCTGGGCTTTCATGACTGTGGGGATGCTGCAACAGTCGTAAGTGTGAAAAATGGTCATAAGTCACTTTTTTCAGTGCCATTGTAACTTTGAATGGTCACTCCACACAAGTAAAATACCAGCAAAGGAGGGGAAAAAAAACTCCAGAGAAGTTCCTGAGACAGGAAGTCTAGTCCTGCCAAGAATGTAATAAGGGTTAACGGAGAGGCAGTTTCTGTAAGCAACACCAGAATGTTTCCTTCCTGCCTTCCTTACAGGATTAGGCTAGTAATTTCTTCTAACAACCGGTTCTCCGAACTGCTTAGAATATTAACAACTGGTTCTAGCGAATAGGTGGAAACTGGTAGAATCCCACCCCTGTTTACAGCCCTCTCTAAGCTGATTACAGAGTCAGCCTATTGCCCCCACCCCACCCCACCCCCCAAAAATTGGGTCCTCATTTTACCCACCTCAGAAGGATGGAAGGCTGAGTCAACCTTGAGCCTGGTGAGATTTGAACGGCCAAACTGCAGGCAGCTGGCAGTCAGCAGAAGTAGCCTGCAGTACTGCACTCTAACCACTGCGCCATCACGGCTCTAACCATGGCTATGGTTAGAATCCAGATCTTCAGGATTAAACACCCCCCTCCAAAAAAAGAAGGGCGGGTAAACTGAAATTCTATTTGAGCTCTTGCACACAGTTTAATGAAAAGAAGGACTAGGGATGGCACGATAATTGTGTTTCAATATTTGGGGGTTGTCACAGAGAAGAGGGGGCCAAGCTATTCTCCAAAGCAACTGAAAGCAGGACAAAAAGCAATGGATGGAAACTAATCAAGGAGAGAAGCAATCTAGAACTAAGAAGAAATTTCCTGACAATTAGAATCAGTGGAATGCCTCCAGAAGCTGTGAATGTTCCAATGCCGGAGGCTGCCTTATGTCTCACTACATCATTTCTTAAGGGAAAAAATTGTTTGGTATTCATTGTTTTTGTAGTCAGCATGCCTCCTGGAACCAATTAACGATGAGTACCGAGGTGCCACTGTACTATACTTGTTTAAAGGTAGTCCACAACTTACAACCATTCATTTAGTGATTGTTCAAAGTTACAGTTACACTGAAAAAAGTGACTTTTTCACACTTATGGTCGTTGGAACATCCCCATGGTCACATGATCAAAATGTGGACATTCAACAACTGGCATGTATTTATGATGGTTGCAGTGTTTCTAGGTCATGTGATCAACTTTTGTGACTCTCTGACAAGTCAAAGTGCTTGTTAGTCACTTTGGTGTCCAAGGGATACGCAGGAACCTTCTCCAGCAGTATCACAGCTCAGATGAATCTATTTTATTCCTGTCTTGCTTTTTTAAGATCCACCTTTTAGAACCAAAGGTAGCGAAGGGGAACAAACTGGCATATAGTATGATTTCAAATCTTGATTAGAACAAAATGAACAATATTCATATAACTTTATTCCATTAGTTAATTGATGATATTTCACTTGATGTATCTCCTTTGGATGAATGAACCTATAAAACTATCTGCACATTCTAATTATTCACAACTTTGTAATTTTTTTTTAACAGTCACGTATAATGTCTTATGGAGGAGACTTTTAAAAGGAAAAGAAAAAATAGCTACTGATATTTAATAAACTGACAATTACCTTAATGAATTCTGCATGATGTCATTGCATTTATTTAGTAAAATAAACAAAATAATTTATCAGATATTGAAATGGATTTGCTAGCTTGATTATGCTTTACAAAGATTGAATTTGTATCAATTATATTAGTGATGGATTGCCAAACTCTTTCTCTGTGGTCTGATATTAAAAATAATGGATTGATAAAATGACTTTAAAAATTACTAATCCATATTATAACCATAATCTGTTTGACTCCTCAGTCTTTTATTGTAAACTGTGCAAATGTTAATTCACTGCATTGTGCAAATGTTTTGCCTTAAAATGACCGTATGGCAATATATCAATGAAAGCAGAAGCAGTGTATGTTTAGAAGAGCTGCAATCCATAAAAATAAATGGATTTCATTTAGATATCTTGTTCTGTGTATGAGATTTTCTACTCTGATTAGACAAAACATATATTTCTGCTTTCTATGGCTAACTTGCTAATTATTTCATTAGAAATTTTGAATGCTGCACACACACACACATGCAACCATTTTTTTATGCTGCATCTAATTTGTGATTTGTCTAAAATATTGTTTCTAATGATATTTATCTTGTTCTGACACCATCTTGTAGTGGAAAAATGAAATACAGTTGTTCTTTACAAATAATTATCATTAATTCAGCAGATACATTTAAATTTATTAATGAACAAGAAAAATGTCATTCTATTTAGCTGTGTTGACCATACCAGACAATCCAAAATCTACAGAGGCAACATTTTTATGAAACTATGTATTCTGTTGTTTAATCAGTACTTTATTATATTTATATTGTTTAATAATCTCAAGCTTTTACATTTTTTAGAACTCTTGATCAACCAAGATGATTAAAAAGCAAACAAACAGAAAAGAGACATGAAGAAAGATTGGCCATTTAGCCAGACTATGGAAATTCTCAGTCCTCTAGGTCAGTGGTTGCCAACTTTCTGGACCTCGGGGACCACCAAATTCATAATTTTAAATCCCGTGGACCAGAAACCCTGGGAAAATCCCCCCCCCCCAAAAAAAAAGTCTGCAGGAAGATTCCCCATCCCGTGTTCTTGCTGATCAATCTTTCTTTATTTGGGATCGCAGGATACGGTCTCCAGCTCCATTCTTGGGGGGTGGGGGAGACTTCTCAATTATACACAATTCAGCAGGAAAAGAAATAAATATGAGAATACTGCAAAAACAAGACTCAGCCAGGGAACTATTGTACTATTGTAGTTGTACTACCCACAGTTGTAAATAATGCCAATCTTATGCTATCCCCTTGTGATTTGGTATTAGGATTCATAGAGAAGATGAGATCACCTAGCATCATATATTTCACTGAAAGTACAAATTAAATTTGCTTCTTGCTGAAAGAAATAAAAGAAGCTTTGAACTGAAGTTGTAACTGCAAAAATCATGGTAGAAGGCTAGAAGGCATACTTCAAAAACCTTAAGAGCTAGATTCATAAAAACCTACTTCCTAGGTTAAGTTCAGGTTTCCTTAGCAACAGATCTGTTTCCTCATACTTTATTGTCTCTGAAATTATCCATTATGGCTTATTTCTTCTGTTCTTTGATGTGTTAGAAGCCAGAATATAATTTAAAGGCTCTTTGGAAGAGCTTTTTGTTCCAAGAGACCTTCCTAGAATGGTAATTATGATAAGTTGCCACCTATTTGACTGAATCTCCTCACACCCCCTAACATAGAAGAACATGGAATAATACAATGGGAAGAGACCTTGGAAGTCTTCTATCCCATCCCACTGCTCAAGCAAAATACCATCTATACCATCTCAGACAAATGATTTCCTAGCCTCCTTTTGAAAGCCTCCAGTGATGGAGCACTCGCAACTTCTGAAGGCAAGCAATTCCATCACTTGATTGCTCTCACCATTAGGAAAATTCTCTTCAGTTCTAGGTTGCTTCTCTCCTTGTTTAGTTTCCATCCATTGTTTCTTGTCTTGTCTTTTGGTACTTTGGAAAATAGGTTGACCCTCTCATTTTTGTAGGGGTCCATCAAATAGTCAAACACTGCTATCATGCCTCCCTTAGTCCTTCTTTTCATTAGACTAGACATATGCAATTCCTGTAACCCTTTGTATGTCTTGGTCCTTCGTCCCCTTAATCATTCTTGTTGCTCTTCTCTGCACTCTGGCTGACTATTTGTTCATTTTATAAGGACTTTTTTTAAAAAAAAACAAAATGTGTGTGTATATGTATGTATACAGAAATGTTTATTAATCTAACAATCTTTAATGGCAGCTGAGACCAAACTCAATGAACAACACAGTAACAGCATCTTATAGGATTTCATTAATATGTGCCTGGAGGCACAGACGTGTCACACCTTAAAGCTTTTCATAAAGCTAGCGGGGTCATGGCTTATCTCAGGGGTGATAGCGTCCCAACATATATTACATCTAAGACTGCCAACTTTTTTTTTTTTTTTGCTTCTTCCAGTTGTGTTTTGTTGCTGATCTTGAAACTGTTGGAAAGTTGTGTGTAGGTGTGTGTACTTTTCCTCCAAGAAAGATGAAATCTATGTTTTTACTCAATTAAATCAATAGAAAACAAATGATCCAAGTCAAAGTCTCTTTATAGCTCGCGAGCAAAGAACTGAAATGCCTAGAGTCAGTATCTGCTTCCCTTGAAATCCAAAGAGGTTAGATGAAAAGTTTCAAATATATGAAAATCTCAATTAGGATTCAGCCTTGACTTAGAACAGTATGTTTCAGAAGTTATACAGTTGCCTGCCATTTGTTCCTGTCTCTGCCAAAAGGTGAGGGTTGCCTTAACTAATATCTTTCTTAAAATGACTACAATAACAATTTTTTAATTGTAAAGGCACAACTCATTCTCCTTAAAGAAGCACTTTTCAACCTGATGCTCTTTCTGTGAAATGGATCATAGCTCCCATTATCCATAACCCCAGAACAGGAAACATCAGATTGGGAAAAAGTTACTCTTATACAGAAGAGAGGGAGAGGGAGGGAGGGAGGGAAGGAGAGAGGCAGGGAGAGTGGGGGAGGAGGGAGAGAGAGGGAGGGAGAGAGGGAGATGGAGAGACATTCAAGCTAGAAACAAGTTTCGGGTTCTTTAAAGTCCATATTTTGTTTGTGATTTATTCCTGTTTCTTCAGTTAGCAGAAAAAAAATCTATTTGACAGTCTTTTAATATCCCTCAACCCACAAATCTTCAATTAATTCCGACTGCAATTGCAACAGCCCACAGAACATGAAATTAACTCCCGAAAAAGGTTTTCAACTTGGCATTTTTTTTAAAAAAGTCCAAAAAGAGAATGTTCACAAGATTAGACCTGCTTAAATATCATGACATCTCTGCAGATTAGTGCAGGGTGGGAGCCCAAACATACGCACAAAAAGCAAAATAACACAAAGCAGGCTTTTGGTTTTGGTGGGACAGCGACAGCCATCCGGTGTTTACGCATTTATTATCTTTTCAGCAAAGGGTGTGCTGCACATGTGGATGCGGCTGCACCTGAGATGAAACCCCAATTTCACACAAGATATTCTGGTTGGATGATAAGCAAAGCTGAATAACAAGCCCCAATATTTTGAGACAGTGCTAATTTCACCTCCAAGGAAAACAAGTCACTGAGGAAGATGCAAAAGATTCCACTTGGTTCTTCCCATCTCTACTCCCCAACAGAGATCTGTGAAGTAAATATGCACAAACAATGCCAACCCCACCTATACAAATATTCACAAACAACGCCAACCCCATCTATACACAAAGAGATCCAAAATCAGCGTGGTGGCTTATTTGGCTTATGTGGCATCATGATACAATGCACAAACCCTTTTGGTTTGTTCATTGTACACCCATTCAAAAGGGGTAGGATTTGGATCCCATTTTTCAAATTTTAATTTTCTCCCCCACTCTCCAATGCTGCTTAATCCATTTGTGAATTTATAGATCGTTTTTTATATTTTTGCCACCGAATAGTTTCCTTGCGGGTCCTAGTAATATGTTAAAGGAGCCAGAACAATCAGGGTGACATTTGGAGTTTGATTTATTTCCTAGATAAAAGTCATCCAACATGGGATGTGCTTATGAGAAACACAGTAATAATATTTTATTGGATTATATATCTGTACTACCTTAAACTGCACCAAATGCCCGTACCTACCCAGCGATTGGTGTCTTGCATCTCTGTGTAGAAAGAGTGGTCCATTACTTCATCATGCCAGATTTTCAATTGAATTGGCATGGGAGTGATGTTTCATTACAATGGCATGTTTGTTTTCTTCCCGTCAATCTGGGAAGCAAGAGAATATTGTAGCTACAACCTGGAACACTCCTCCTACTCCATTGTTCCCATATGGCACGACTGACTACAAATCACCAAAGGACAATTTGCTTACAAATTATCACAGGACAAGTATGAATGCTTAAATGTTCCCGAACTGGGGGGGTGGGGAATATGTGAAGGGAAAAGAATTTCATTTGTTTGAATTTAAGAAACAAGATTCTGATTGGCAATAACAATACAGGCAAATTCTATTTTTTTTTTCCGCATCATCCATTGCTTTGCCACCCTGGAGTAACCACACAGATTGAACATATCAAGTACACTATGGGCCACAACTTTGTTCTGAGTTCTTGAAGTTCCCAAACTGGAAGAAAAAAATGTGAAGGGAAACATTCAAAAATATATACTTCATCTGCAACACGAAGAGCTTCAATTTTTTTAATATTTAATATTTGATTTGTCTGATGAAATCAACATAGTTCTTACAGGGCAGAGACCTACCATGTCTACCACTTACCTTCCATGGATGGGCATTTCCTATCCTTGGTTCTTCACTTTTCACACCTTTAAGGCGAAGGGTCTTCAAACTTGGCAAGTTTAAGACTTGTGGACTTCAACTCCCAGAATTCCTGAGCTAACATGACTGGAGGAGGAATTCTGGGAATTGAAGTCCACAAGTCTTAAAGCTGTCAAGTTTGAAGACCCCTGTTTAAGGCGAAGAAACACTTCTCTATCCCCACGCACTTAGTAATATAAACAGGGTTTAAGCTAGCTCCTTTCTCCAGATGCCCTGCAGTAAGTAAGCCATCGTGGAAAACCTGGAGGTCTTAAAGGAAGAGACCCTTCTGATGGCTAAGGAGTACACATAACTTTTGAGGGTGTTGAGTGTGATCTCATTATATATGAGAATGGTTGAGGGTTTTTTGTTACAGAATTGTGCTAACTCTATTTTGATTGGCGATTATACTGCAGTTTTTATCTCTTCCCCAACTTAAAATAATTATAAAAACTTGAACAGCTTACAAGTCCCATAGGTGGTATTTTGAAGGATGCAGTGGGGAAGTACTTGAAATGTACTGGCCAAGTCAAGGTTGCCCACCGCTATCTTAAAAAGGAAGTATGATATGAATGTGATGATGAATGGATAGGCTGATGGAGGGATTTCATACAAGCATTTCTCAATTTACTCTGTCTTGAAAGGCAAGAAGGTGCAACAGATCTAACAGAATAATAGAGTTGGAAGGGTCCAACTCCCTGCTCAAGGAGGAAATCAAACACTATTTCAAACAAATGGTTGTCCAATCTTTTTTTAAAAAAACCTTCAGTGTTGGACCATCCACAGTTTCTGGAGGCAAGTCGTTCCACTGATTTATTACTCTAACTATCCTAGGGTAATTAGATGAGTTCTTGTGCCAAGAATAATCAGGGAAAGCACCCATTAGGAATGTCTCTACATTTCCAAAATGACCATTGATGGGAGTAGCAAATGACAAAACAAAAGATATCATGATATAAGCTCCGACTTGTTTTTTGTCAAAATGTTCTGATGTTGCATGCATATAGGCAAATGGGGGAGTGTATAATATATTGTTCTATTTAATCATGCTGATAAAATTGTCTGCGGATACCCCAGGAATGCAGAAAATCAGTTCTCCCTACAAACATATTAGGAATAGCCAGGGGTGGGGTTCAAAAATTTGAGCAAAGGGTTCTTTGCCTGGTTGCTGGGTGGGCATGGCCTAGAGGGTGTTTTTGCCCTCCCCATGCTCCAGAGGCTTTCCTTGAGCCTCCAGGAGGGGAGAAATGTTCTCCCCAGGCTCCGGAGGCTCTCTGGAAGCTGGAAAAGGGCCCATTTCTGGCCTTCCTCAACTCCCAGAGGCCCATTTTTTGCCCTCCCCGACCCTCCACACATGTCCTGCACTTACCTGTATCCAAAATGGGCCACGTGGGGAGGGGCAGGGTGGGATGGGTGGGGCCAGCCAGGAGTGGGATTTGGGGGTTCTCCGAACACAGAATCTTAGCTAGGGGGTCTTCTGAACCCCTGCAAAACCCCAGCAGCCCACCCCTGGGAATAGCATGATGATTAAATGCACATTAAATGCACGTTGTGCTACAGACAAAATACCCATAATTTCAACAAACAATGCGCTTCGGTGAGTGGAAATCAAATAGCACTTGCTGCAATTTGCCAGAACTCAATATATGTTTCTTTTCTGATTGGAGCTCCAGTGCCTGGAATGAAATCTAGTTACTTCCATCACACAGGTGTTTTTCACAGTTGGTTGAAAAGGTCATTTTTTTAATTAAGACCCTTTCCTCAAATGCAATATTTTTCATTGCTCATTATCTCAGCCCACCATAATTGAAAATGAAGGCCTGAGGCTAGAAAGGATGATTTGGCTCAGTTTTAATCTCTGAAATGGCACAAACAAACCAGCAAAGGATCAGCATAGGTCTTCCTCAGAAAAGCTCTCTCAAAATGGCTTTGGAGAAAAACAAAAGTTGGACAGGACCCTGGGTAGACCTCTGAGGATAGATTATGCCTTGAAACTATAACCCTGCTCTCTAATCCTAGAGATTAAATACTGATGGAGCAGGATGTGAAGGCATTTAGGTAACTGGAGTAATTATTTCTATACCTCAGTAAAATCAGATTAATTTCTAATCCTATGCTAAATAACAAAGAAGCTACTTGTGAAGATAAGTTATTAATAATAATAATAATAATAATAATAATAATAATAATAATAATAATATTTTTTAAATTTTTATACATAAACATTTTGATTACAGCATTTTGTCCAAGTCTGTTATTTACAAAGAATAAGAACCATAGCTAGTATACCCTTTATGACTTTTCTGACCACAGTTGTTAAGAGAATCACTACAGTTTTTCACTTAGTAGCACAGTTGTTAAATGAAACTGGCTTCCCCATTGACTTTGCTTGTCAGAAGGTTGCAAAAGGGGATCACATGACACCACCACCACCCCGACACTGCAGCTGTCATTAATACAAATCAGTTTCCAACTGTCTGAATTCTTTTGATTACATGACCTTGGGGATGCTGAAATGGTTGTGTGAAAAGCAGTCATAAATCACTTTTATCAGTGCCATCGTAACTTCAAATGGCCACCAAGTGAATTGTTGTAAGTCAAAGATGAAAAGCCAATATTGATTTCAAGAAACAAAATTTGGAAACTATACTTTCATTAGCCCAACTGAAGTTTCATGATTTCTGTCCCAGAGCTGTTCATTGTATAAGATGGCGGAACTGAGGAAAAAAGTAGGTCGGAACAAGAACAAATGGAGCTAATGTCCATCCGTCTTGGGTTGTTGGCCCGGACTGGTTTATATTCCTTGCTCACATTTCTGCAGTCCTCAGCAACATCTCTATTCTGAAACCCTTAATCAGTACAAAGATCAGAATAAATGTGTCAATAAAAAGGAAGTCCCTGAAATGGAATCTCGAAAAGAATCATTCAGAAATGATGCAATTCCCATGCAATAATAAAACAAGCTGCTTTCTACCATGTGTCTGACCTCACAACTATTCTATGGTGTACCAACAAATAGATTCTTACAGTTTCATACACATCCTTCCCCCTCTGCTTGATCTAGTTAATTAAAGCTTAATTCAGAAAAGGGAGACATCTGAATACTGGATGGAATGGACATATGATTTGAAATATTTAAAAGTGAAATAGTTAATATGCAGACATTCCTAGAAGTACAGAGTTATGTGCATTAGAGAAAATAATACATTTCCCTCCAGAACCTTTGTGACCCCAAATGTTCACTTATCCAGTCTCTTATATATTTTTAATTTAAGAACAGCAAAATGCTTGTGGTTTAACTCTAATTATACTTCATTTGTTTGTGAGCGCATGTGCATGCTATTGTGTGCAACGACAGAATTTGCAAGCATTTCCTGCTCCACTGATAATACTCCTTTACTTATTAAACATTCATGATCCTATTGAGCAAAATATCTGATTTAATAGGGCTCAGAATTCCAAACCAATTACCCCAAATGTAATTATTGGGAAAAGTGCTACTAACATAGATATGAGGTGTGTCATCCTCCTTCAGAAGAAAATGTATTTGCCAGAAAACCAAACACTTTCAAATTTCTGGAAAAGAGAGTTAGTTTGGGTTAAGTCATATAATAAAGTTTGTATTATACCTATTGTCCTTTGAAAATAACCATAATGAAGTCAGAATGTTAACTGACTGATGTAATAGGAGTGGCAAGTGGCCTAGAGGTGAAAACGCTCACCTCCCACTTGAGAGGTTGAGAGTTCAATCATAGGCAGCAATAGGGCACAAAGAGAAAATATCTGTTGTGAACTCGGTTTCAGACAATAAATGCAGGGGACCTGCAAGGGAATGGAAAACACCATTTGCAAGGTCCTTGGAAGGAGCTCAGCACTTTCAATGACATTGCAAATCATGTTCCCCATTCCCTGCAGGTCCTCTGGAAGAGAGGCAGCCCCCATTTCGCTTCCTTTCCAGGGTAACTCTACTAAAGAACATCTTGCTGCTGGAGGTGAGATCTTCTCCCACCCTCTTGGCCTTCTGGGAGAGTATTAAAACCTGACTCTGCTGGTTGGCTCGGGTTCCTGATGGGGATGTTGGAGGTGACTGGTGGATACATAGGGAAGATGCCACCACCATGGTACTATTCTTGCTCTTGGTTTGCTAGTTTCTACCTATACTTGTTAAATTTAACATCGTTATATTTATGATTTTACTTAAGCTGCCCAGAGTCACTATAGATGGTGAGATGGGCGACATATAAATTTATTTAATAATTATCTATATACAGTATATAAAAGCGAAATATCACACACACACCATCACAAAAATCTCCAGAACCATAAAGCCTACAAACTTGAAATTTAGCACGTATGTTCCTCTTGTCTTCTAGGTGCTCACTAAGAAAGGATTTTTCGAAATGACCATCAGAGCATTAGTATTTTGAATATTATTATTAACACACTCTGATGCTAAGGAGTTCTTCTCCCCTTCCCCACCTGAAAGGAAATATATTCTAAATGCAAAATACAAGCAGAGGAGAGGAGTTTCAGTTTCACAGTAACATCCAGCTTTAGTACAGAATAGTTTAGCTAAGCCACATCCAGGCTTCTTGCTGTCTCCTTGCTAACACAGCAAATACTGTTCCAGTTTTCAAACAGCCCTCAACTCTCTCACACACTGACAGGACACTAGCCAGATGAATAACGATGGATGCTGGTAGGCAGAGGCAGAATTTTTTCCCCTTATTTTCCTCCCCCAAAACTAAGCCCGACCACATAGGTTCATAGTGAAGCATGGGTATCAAGCTAATTCAACATAAAGAGCACAAGACTATTAGTATATCCCTTTGCCCATTCAATAAGTAGTACCTCCTTAATGCAAAAACCATCCCCAAGAACTCTCCCAAGCAAAAATGTTTTTGCTCACATGAAGATAACTTCTTCACTATTTATCTTAAACTATTAATGTTTTAGGAGTTTATTAAGCTATCAAACTTAACCAATGTCTGCTTAAACCAAGCTATTTTGAGATATAGGTTTTGAGATATATTACTTTCTTTTGTTCTGCATTGTTTTTCTGGTGCAGCGCATTGTTTTTAAAATTAGTAACTGCTGCATTATGAGCCTCATGGCAAGGATGGTATGGATTATTTATAAAAGTTGTGGTATTTTGAATGTATGCCTCTTTTGGGGGGTACTCTGAATCCTGTATTTCACAATAGTAACCTAAAAAGACAATCCCAAGGTTATTTCAATTAGATTTTGCTACAGGCTTTCACATATTTCCATTTACTAGTCATTACTTTTTAAAAAAAAACAGAGAGAAAAAAAATAACTGAGAAGCAAGTGGGAAGGCTAAAATAACTATTTTGTCCTCTGGCCAATTTGTGGCTTATAAAGGTCCTTTCCTCCAACCATTACTTTTGATCATGTACTGTGCCTTGGATACTTCGCACTGAGAAAAACAAACCCAGCAACTATTTTGTAAATAAATAAGTCAATGTTAGAAACAACGTATAAGCCCTTTATTAGGATGAAAAAAGGTGGACAACATTTTCAAGCCAAGGGCAAAACGTTTGGCTCCAAACAACCAGAAATAAGCAAATAAGTAAGTTAGAAATACCCTTTAAAAAAGAAGACTCCTCCATCTGAAAAAAAGTTGCTAGGATAACACCAAAATTTGGTTCAACCAGTGGTGGGATTCAACCAGTGTATCAACCGGTTCAGTGAGCGCAGGTGGAACAATTACAAATCGCCCATTTTTGCTAAAACTTATCTTCTACTGCATCGCCGGTGAGTAAAACAGCTGATTCGAGTGGCAATTTGCTGTGCCGTGAGAATCAGCTGAGCTGAAAATGCAGAAATAAAAGACAGACTAAGGCAGGGCTGGGCAGGACCAACTGCTCACTGGAACTACCGATTCACCCAAACCGGTCTATACTGGCTGAATCCCACCTTTGGATTCAAGGGCAAAGATAGGGTATTGAGGCCTTCAGCGTTATGGTAGAATTTATGTTCTCTGGATCCCTGATTCCAGATCTCTAGAATCCATGTAGCTCAGTTTTATCTTACATACAGCTGATATGTGTAGCCTCTCAGTAGAGTAAATTGAATGAGGATTTGGATCTTCTGCTTGCCTTCACTTCTCTGCTTGCATCACAAAGTGACAGATGGAGGAAACTGCAGTTAAGACAGCCAGCATAGATGCCACCACCTGCTGCTTGTTCTTTCAGCAGCTCCTGGGAAGAAACTAGGCTGATTTCCTGCTTTTAGTTCATTATACTAGCGAGGAACCAAAAAAAAAGGTTTTTTTAAAAAAAAGAAAATAAAGGAAAGGGGGAAAAATAGTATATGAGAAATCCTTGAAACAGTTCCTTCTATGATCTTTTCTCTCCCCTGCGCTCTTATAAGGAAGAGCCCCAATTCACACACTGCTTGCTTTTGATGGATGGCACCCCGACGTGAGCCAACGAAGAAACGAGTGAAGACATGCGAGGATATTTTTCTCTCATTCTCTTTTGCCGGAGGAATAAAACCAATTTGAAATGCCAGTGGGATTAACAACACGTTAGTGCAGCTGGGTTGATTTTCTAGCCATGATTTTACTTTTTTAAAAAAAGAAATGTGCCAAACCTTTGCTCAGATAGGGAAAAATAGCATTTTCAGTGAGAAAATACAGAAATGAATACATAAGCAGGATTTTTTTTTTTTTTTGTAAAGGATGGTACACTCTCTTAAGATAGCATTTTTATTATTATGGTGTTTGGAAGAAACAAGGAAATAGTTGTCATCTCAGTGAAATGTGCAGGAGAAACCTGATTTGTTTTAAATGAGCAAGGCTTTTGCACTAAGATAGAAATATTATTTTTTGAGTGGGACATCCAGTGAGGACATGGCAAGCTAGACAGCCCTGAAGAAATTGGGATGGCATTTGGTAGAGATCAATGATCGGAGGGTGGATTCTGGCTCGCAGAATTCACTGGGGAAAGAAGAGATTGTGTCAGGATAATGATTTAAGAGCTAACCAGCTGCTACAATGATGTCATGCTGGGAATGAGTCAGCAAGGTGTTTGGGCTGATATCACTTTAAGAGCCTGTAATAAGAAGAGGCCATGTTGGGGTATATATCTTTCTCTGTGCTTCTGTGCTGTAATTACTGATTGCTGTTTGTTTGAAGTCTGACTAAAGTACATGTATGTATATATTCTTTGTAGATAAAACCAGTATTTAAATATAAACCTCTGTTGATTATATTTGCTCTTGGGTTGTCTCACATAGTCACACTGTGCGCACTCCAACAGTGAGATTGGCCACATGTACTCCAGTCAAGGAGACTGCAGAAACCAAGGTTTTTGTGGTTGGCTGCTGAGCTGTGCAGCTGGGAGTCAAGGGATTCCAACTAAGCTCACAGTTATAATGTCTTGTGGACAAAACTCAGCTGAGCCTCATTTCTTAATTATTTTTGGATTTACTTTTCAAGTATTAAGAATCTTTGAAAGAGCAAATTTTATGGCATTCACTGGGTGCGATTCCCTCCTTTCCTTACCAAAGGAAATTTCAAATAATAGTTGAAGGAATCAGAAAAATGCTTTTGAGGGGTGATTAGAGTCCTGTTTTTAGAAAGTTATAGATGGATTAAAGCTCCAGATGGATTTGAAATAAGATTTTTAAATTAATTTTAAGTATCCTTCCTGTGGGGAATGGTTGCTGTTTGAACTCTAGAAATGAGTAGAGTAGAATAGAGTATAGTAGAATAGAATAGAATAGAATAGAATAGAATAGAATAGAATAGAATAGAATAGAATAGAATAGAATAGAATAGAATAGAATAGAATAGAACAATTGGAGGTTGTCTAGTCCAAACCACTGCTTAGGCAGGAAACCCTATACCATTTCGGACAAATGATTGTCCAATCTCTTCTTAAAAACTTTCAGTGTGGGAGCATTAACAACTTCTGGAGGCAAGTTGTTCCACTGATTATTCTAGCAGTCAGGACATTTTCCTTATTTCTAGGTTGCTTCTCTCCTTGATTAGTTTCCATCCATTACTTCTTGTCCTGCTCTCAGATGCCTTGGAGAATAGCTTGACTCCCTCTTCTTTGAATAGATAGAATAGGACTTTTAAGATTGGCACTAGAGGAAATCAGATGGAATTTGTACTCTACCCAGAGGTGCCCTGTGAGTGAGATGGGTGGTTTCTAATATACTGTATATTAGAAAATATAAACATATTGTTCCAGAACAGGGGTTTCAAACTCATGTCGTCATGGTGGCATCACATGACATATCGGGACTTTTTTCCCCTTCGCTAAACCAAGCAGGGGCAGAGCCAGCACATGATGCATCCGGCTTGCAGACCATGAGTTTGACAGGCCTGTTCTAGAAAATATATATTCTTCTAAAGTAGTTCACTTAAATTTTCTCACACAGAATAGTACAAAGTAACATTGGTCATATTGCAAGATATTTATGAACAATGGATTCAGAAGTTAATTTTAAGAATTTCTGCAAATATAGACTATATAAATATAGAGGAACAAGTTCTATCAGACAAGACTGAAAATCGGTTTGAACTTGGATTTAAAAATAACAAGCTAAAAGAACGATCTGAATTCTATACAATATTTTCTGGGAGGAGAAGAGAAACATTTGAATTCGTTTCTTACTCGGATTAAAAGGATAGCAGGAAAAATTTGAGGGGGAGGGAGGGGAAGATGCTCACTTATATTAGAAGTTAAATGATAGAAATCTCTCCCTTTGGAAATCAAGAGTTTTCAACTGATGGGAGAAGCTGGAAACAGAGTATCAGCATTAGCCATCATGTATTGTATGGGTGCCATTTAGCCATTGCTGAAAAAAAAAAACCAACAAAATGTCTATTCAGATATGCACATGTACATGCGCGCGCGCACACACACACACATAATAATAGTTGCCATCATTAATTGAATGTATGCAGTAGAGAAGTCAGTTATCTACGATCAGTGATTCAACTTTCTCAGGTTTATCTTAAAATTGGATCTGACTTGGGTGGTTAACCATTAAAACAAGCCCTTCTTTCAAATAAAAGTCTCTTCTCCATAGTTATATCTTATTGACTAATCATTTCATCTCAGACATTACCCTATTTGGATCAAATTCCTCCAGAGAAACTTCCTGCCTAGTTAATGGGTCAGAAAAAAGGGGGACTGGGTTCTGGTTGTGTCCCAGTGGCAGTTAAAGACTAGAAAAAGACAGATGGAGGACGATATTAGAAAACAAGAAGAATCCATTCTGCACCAATGAATATCTGTTTTCTAAAACTAAGAGCAGGTTTAACAGATTACCCTAGAACTGGTCTGAGGCTGTTTATGGGCGCATGTGTAGACATATTTAGTATTTTAGTGTTTATTTGATTTGTCAATCGCTTACAAGATACAGGTATAAGAATAAACATAGTTTTGAATACATGAGATAGATACTTATAAGAAAAATAAAAAGAAACAATAGGACAGGGATGGTAGGCACAATTGGTGTGCTTATGCAGGCCCTCTACAGGCCTCTTAGGAAGGGGATGAGGTCAATGGGCTGTGCACTGTGATAGTTGTGCAGGTGACAGGTATATGCGATCGATAAAGACAGAATACATAACCATATAAGCTGCCTATGTAATTATTTCAACTGTCCTTTAGTTGTGCTATAAATGGCCTACAAATCTAATCAAGGAAAGCAATTTTAGCCCTCTGAGACGTATCAGATTTTTGGAGGGAGAAACAAGTATCTTTGACAGTTTGCAAAAGTTTATCACTGCCTTTCCATCTTTTAGAGATCCTGTCTTGTCTACTCATAAAGAAAAACTTCCTGCCATTGGATGTAAGGCAATCTCCATTAAGAACAATACATGTTGTTTCTCAGAAATTATCTTTGGAGCTATAACTGTCAATCCTTATCTCCTCAGAAGGTTTAGGAGCATTGCATTTTCCATTGGGAGATAAAATGTAATGGAGGTGGGGGGTGTTAGGGTTGGCAACAATGCCTTATCAGCATGCTGTGATTGCATTCTTCCAAAGCTGCACTGTTATATGACCAATTTGGTCAGAATCTTAATACAGGAAGAGGCAGCGTACCCACCAAAGCTATCACCGTCACTGATAAAATTTTGTACATGGCAAGCAAAAATCACTGTCTTTACAAAGACCTGATCGGGGTGGGATTCTACCAGTTCGGACAGGTTCTATAGAACTGGTTGTTATGAGTCTGCACAGTTTGGAGAACTGGCAAATTGTGCCCTTGACTGGACCCGCCCCTCTCTGCCCAGTCAGTCCTTATCATATATGCACAACATTGCGCGCATGCCCGACATTGCTGACTGCATTCTTCCCCTTCACTCCTTAAGATATTTTTTCCCCTCAAGACGATCTGCTGGTTTTACTTTACCTTGCTTCTGAGATCTCCTCCAGAACTTCCAATATCCAGAATTTCTTCCAGTTGCCTATAGAAAGTAATTCTCTTCATGCAGAACCCAGAAGCACAAGCCTCTTCCAGATACTGGAAGTATCAGTCAAGGCTTCTTCACATTATTAGGGGAGTATTGAAGCAATTGCACCATGTATTAGTCTGTAGAGATTCTCATCATCCAGGTCATGGTTGTCCCAAAGGTGCCTTTTTCAGGAGGCAACTGGACTTCCTTGTTTTTTCTTTGGAAGACATTTCATTTCTCATCCAAGAAACTTCTTCAGCTCTGACAGGATAGTGGGGAGTGGAAGGATCTACATTCCTTGCAGATAGCTGGTAAGCTGCATCCTTGGTGACCCTGAGGATCTAGATCAGAGGTCTTCAAACTTGGCAACTTTAAGACTTGCGGATTTCAACTCCCAGAATTCTCCAGCCAGCTGGGTGGAGAATTCTGGGAGTTGAAGTCCACAAGTCTTAAAGTTGCCAAGTTTGGGGACCCCTGATCTAGATAAACCTCCAAGTGCTTCAACAACCTTCTGAAATGATGCAGATTACCAGCTGTCTGCAAGGAATATAAATCCTTCCATTCTCAACTATTGTTGTGGTTAGTGGCAGCAGGTGTGGACAGCTGAGGAGAGGGAGACTCAGATGAGAGGCCAGGATCATTAGGGAGTGGACTGCTGCCTTCAGAGATTGTGGGGGCTGGCAGCAGTGATGAGGAGATTCCTAAGGAGCCTGTGCCAAGTGCGTGCGTGTGCAGGATTGCTCAGAGGAAAGAGCAGTTACAACAGCACAAGCAACTCGGAAGTAAGGCTGCAAGGTAATGGCCCCTCCTTCAAGAAGATAAAAGCCAGCTGTGAACAAACATACTTTGCAGAAGGCAAAGATGTTTTTAACTCAGCCTCGTGGACATTACAGTTGGTATTTGAAGACTCTTGTAAACTATTTCTTATCTGTTGTTTTTTGGCAGACTTGAAAAAACCTGGCAAGGCTCTTTCTTGTTGGAGATAATTAATTGGAAGCAGCTTTTTATCTGTGAAGAAACAGGATTCTTAGCTGAAACATAAAAAGCTTATACCGCTGCCTTTGTCTTGTGTTTGCTCTTTTGGTATCAGGTTTGGGTCAGAACAACTATCCTATCAGAGCTGAAGAAGCTTCTTAGATGAGAAGCAAAATGTCTTCAAAAGAAAAAACAAGAAAGTCCAGTTTCCTCCTGAAAAAGCCCCTTTGGGTGTATCATGTATTCATTTTTAAAAGATTAGGTTGCTTCAAATGCTCAAAACATTATGTTCAGAGCTATCCAAGCCACTTCATACAGTTCTAATAATCATGCATACTTGGCAGGTCTCCTGGCGTTTCCTTATGTGGAAAAGGAACTAAGAGCACATGCTTTTCATACAGAAAGTCCCAGGGTCATCCATGCCAGTTCAATAAATCGGATGGCAGAACAGATACAAAAAGATTTGCTTGAAACCTTGGAGAACAAATCATTTAATCTGAATGAAAACAACTGACTATATACAATTAATCGAAAATGCTCAGAAACCATGTTGGTTGTAGTGGCAGATTCTGAATGAAGAGAGTGAAACAATGACAATATTTGACAGTGAAAAGGCTTGGATGGCAAATATATATTTCTAATTAAGTGGAATTATCACCATTCTGTGTGCTGCAAAAATCTGTTTTCAAACTAAATGCTGGGATTAGGGTCTTTTAAAGTCTCATCTACAGAAAACTGAACTGTGTGACAATTTAAAATTATTCTCTTTTTTTCCCTAAAATTTTTCTTAGGCCTTTTTCTGAGCAGAGAAGTAAGGGTATATAACTGTCAGGTCTGCCATCCTTCGTTCAGAACAATACTTTGCTAGATGCCATACACTATGGGGGAAAGGAGCTGTGGAGAGAAGGGGAAAACCGAAAGGACACGAGAAGCCAAAAGCAATCTTCATGCTGTCCCTAGACATCCCAAGGCCAAGATCCTTGGAATGGAAGGCAACATCTATCCATTTAACCAACCACTGTAGGTACGGTTGCCAAAACATCTTCTCTGAATGTGAATGGACAATGGGGTGATAACAGGGGAAGAAAAAGTTAACTAGGAAATTTCTGCGCTCAAACTTTTAGTTCTGAAATTGCTTTACTGTAACCACTTGACTTTTAGTAAAAGTTTTCTTTTCGCTACAAATGGAATTGGGACTGTTTCCTAAGGCAGAGTTCCCCAACAGTTCCAGGTTGGGGACCCAGAGCAGGGGGAGGGAGAAAGGGGATGATTTTGTGGGAAGGGCAAGCACATGTGAGCATGTGTGCACATGCATAAGCATCCACAACGCTTGTGCCAGTCAGGCCCTGTGTGCACAGAGGTGTGTGTACCAAACCGGCCCCTCATGCTGGTTGTGGGCCGCAGATGGTGTGTTTCAAAAAAAATCTTCTATCGGTTCGAAGCTTGACTTTGCTTAGCGCGTGCTTAGCACGCATGCATGACAATTGCACACTTCACACGCGCATGTGCAGTGCTCAAACCGCCCTCTGAATCAAGGCAAGTGAGCTGTGCAGGTGTACCTATCGTGCAAATTGCATGCCAAATGCACGAATCACAGGGCTCAGGGATGGCCCTTCCCTGGTGAGCTGTGCTGTTTTTTTAGCTCAGCTGAGGCATGGCAATCTGCTGTGCCGTGTGAATCAGCTGAGCTAATAAACAGCAGAATATAGGAATGGTGAGAGGTAAAAGCAAGGGTGGATGGGGCCGGTCAAAATTTTCCCTACCAGTCTGCTAGAACCAGTCAGAACTGGCTGAATACCACCACTGGCCGCAGACCACAGGTTGGGGGCCCGTTTTCCTAAGGGACCAAGCTGGGCTAGGCCTGACAATATTTCAAGGTCTCGTCTCCTTCAGGTACACTGAGCTTCCGAGAGCTATTTGATTCAGGATCAATTCAGTGTAGCTGAAAGCAAACTTCAGACATTTCACTTCAATTAAATAGATAGTCAGACCTAAGCTTCCTAGGAAATCTAACATTACACAGATGGACATCAGCCTGAAAAATACTATTTTTTTTTCTTTTTCCCACTGAAGCCTTTCAATCCCTCCCCTCACCCCCACCCCCCAAAAACCTGTGCTCCATAGCACCCCCACCCCTTGTGCTCCATAGCATATTTTAAGTGTCATACAAATTGGTTGCAATGGGGGGACTTTTGGCTTAGTTGCATTGACAATGAATCACTGATTCCACTTGAGCATTGTTCTCCGACATCCTTTAGGTGAGAAAATATTTCATTGGTCTCAGAAAGACTTACACTGAAGCAGACACGTAAAGAAATGGTCTGGAGGCATCACGATACATGTATAATGGGATGAAGGAATGAAATACGATAGCAAATTATAATGCTGCCTTCGTCGGTTTAATAACATAAGGGACTGCCGAATGCACATAATAGTTACTAGTCTCTTGCTTTGTCAGTTCTGTCTTTTGTCTCCATCTCTGAAAGCAACAAAGCCAATGCCTCACTTTGTAAGGAAAAGCATAATATCTGCTAGTGCTCTACAGGTTTCTTCTCACTGTGTCATTATAATCCATGCAGCTATTACATTTATTCTGGGAGACCTGCATTTCACAGCCTCGTCCATGGCTTAGTCTGTATTCATTTCTTTTTCATCCAATGAATAATGGGTTTGACATAAGCATTTCAAATACCACCAAACTTTAACCTATATTTTGCTTGGGCATAGTGATTTCGCATTTTTGTGTGTGTGTGTGTGTGTGTGTGTGTGTGTGTGTATGTATGTGTGTGTGCCTGACTTTTCTCCCCCCGCAATCAAATACATTGGTGGTTTTTTTAAAAAAAGAATTTTAGATACTGAGAGTTAGTACCATTTGCTACTGTGATGGAAAGATGAAAAGGATTATGTGCATAAGCCTGCACAGAGACATTGTTTAGTTGTTGTACTTTATTTTGTTTTGTGTTGAGCCACAATATAATTTATGATTAAACCCTTGCATTATTCAATTTTACTCTTACTAACAAAATACCTACTCCTACAGTCCTCTCAGATTTTTGAGATTTTTGGAGAATCCACTTATGCAGGTCCCACTATGGGTACGTTCAATGTCAAAAATAAATTCCTTTTTTTTTTCTGTAGCAGGAGTGAAATAATGGAGAAACATGCTATTTGAAGCTTAAAGTAGACACCTTCTTTTACAATGTATGAGAACATCTCCAATATACCTTCTGAACCTTTTGTGCAACACGTTTTATTTTTGTTATTTTTGTGTGGGTTTTCCCCTCAAAGATGCAGAATTGAAAAAAACAGCAAAGCAAGAATCACAATCAAGACCCGCAAAAAGAAAAGAAAAAATTGTATTTGAAAAATTAACATTAAACATATAACCCTAGTTGAATGCTGATACCTACCTGTATCTCATGTAATTCTACTATGTCCCCCTCCCTTGCACTGTGGGTCTACAATAGTTATACATTTTCCGTCTATGCTTGCTAAATTACTATTTTACATCACATTCTCTTAATGAATATCCCAAAGATGCAAATCTCTTGTATGTCCATCATATCAACCCAATATCTGTTCACTGTAAGAAAGCTGATGATAACCCCCCCAAAATAAACTTCAAAGCCCTCTATTAACAGTCCATTATTATATTTAACTCACAGAAACTCCACAAATGGCTTCCAATCTCTTACAAACTTGTCCAAACCATCATCTCTAATAATAATATTTACTTTAAGTTATCAGAAGTGTCTAGGATTGGGTGGCAAATCAACTGTTGTGGTCTGTCGGCTGCAGGCCCCTCCAGAAGCCAAACCAGAGGAGAAGGAGGAGGCATGGGAGTCAGGGTCAGCATCAGGCCAACTTGAGAGCTCTGAGGGGGAAGAGGGAAAGGAGTTGGCATAGAGAGAGAGAGAGAGAGAGACAGAGATGGAGCCTGGGCCATCCATCAGCCCTCAGATGGAAAGTCAATAGCCCACAGATCTGGAGGTGGTTGATGAAGGAGGGATAGCTGGATCCAGTGCCTGACGGGCAGCTGCACAGAAGGCAGAAGAGAAGGGAGCAGTGGAAAGCCATGGGCTGATCCTGGGGAAGGAAGATCGACTGCTGCTAGCGGTGCTCTGGAGTTAAAAGGCAGGAGGCCAAAATGAATATGTGTGGCAGACAACTAATCATCTTCTGGCCGGAAGGCATTGTCAGCCTGCGAGATAAACTTTTTGTCGGGGCTGCTGGCATTCCTAATAAAGGAATCTTTTGAGTTCGCATCAGCCCTTCAAAATACTCCAGGCCGTAAACCAAAGCCATGTGTACTAATATTACCTTTATTGTAAAGTTAAAATATCTTGCAAGTCTCGAAGCACTTTTCTGCTCCCTTATTTTTACTTTCCAGAGAATTGGGCATGTTTCCTTCTGAGACATTTTCTTGTCCCCTGTTCCTTCTGTGGACTGAGATATCTGTCATCTTGCCATTGACTAAGCAGCAGGGCTTCCTCCTGTCTTCCAAGGTTATTATATACTTGTACCTTACACCTTCACTTGGATATAGAATGTAGAATGCTATCAGCATTCTATCTAAGAACTTATCAATTTAATCTGTCTCAAGTATTTCTCTTGGGGTGGTTGTCTTGAACAGAAAGTACAGAGAAGAGCAACAAGGATGATTAGGGGACTGGAGATTAAAACATATGAAGAATGGTTACAGGAACTGGGCATGGCTAGTCTAGTGAAGAGAAGGACCAGGGGAAACATGATAGCAGCCTTCTAATATTTGAGGTGATGCCACAGGGAGGAAGGGGTCAAGCTATTTTCTAAAGTGCCTGTAGGCCAGACAATAATGAATGGAAACTGAACAAGGAAAGATTTAACCTAGAAATAAGGAGAAACTTTCTGACAGTGAGAACAACCAACCAATGGAACACCTTGCCCTCAGAAATTGTGGGAGCACCATCACTTGAGACTTTCAAGAAGAGATTGGACTGCCATTTGTCAGAAATGGTGTAGGGTCTCCCGCTTGGGCGGAGGTTGGACTAGATGACCTACAAGGTCCCTTCCAACTCTGATTATCTGTTATCGGTTATCAGCTGATATCTCGGCAGTCCAGAGGCATTTTGGGGATTTATGCTGTTCCAAACTTCATCTTATATGTGCTGAGGGGTGCATTATGACTTCAAGGATTGCCCTCAATCACTATCATAATTGTACCTTGAAGTGAATATTCTTATAGATGTTCTTCCAGGTATGGATAAATAAAAATAGGACATATCTGAGACAGGGCACATGTTCCATGTGTTTCTCTATCTTTCCCATTACAGATACTAATCTAGTGGTTGTGTTGTTTGGGCCTTCTCACAGTGCTATAATTGCAGAAGGGCTTAATTAGAATGAAAAACTGTAGGTACTATACCATGACTGAAAGACTGCCTTAATTTATTCTCAAATCATAGGTGCATCTCTGCAAAATATGGCTTGCAATGTTCAAATGACTAGAACATAGACAAACTGTTCTGTGGAGTTATTGGGTTAGTTTAATAGATCAGCTGTCCTATATTGCAAAATTATTCATTTCCAGGCAAGTAAATCTACCCGATGTTTGGCTTTTCTACTATGAAACATCAGAATGTACTTGTTAATGTTTGCCCCATCAAATCTACAGCAAATAAATCCAGGGCATTTTGTAAGAGCAATGTCATTTCTGACTCCTGAAATAACTCAGGATTACGGGAATTTCATTGGCGGTACTATGTTTCTAGGTGTGATGAGAAAGAAGGAACAATTCTCTGTCACCCCTTCTCTCCTACCCTGGGATGTATACTAAGAAACATTGATTATTTGGTGTAATGATAACACTGTGAGAAGTACAGATTTATTTGTTTGTTTGCCTGTTTTTGCAGGTAGCATTTAGAAATAATTCTAAACCAGACTATTATCTGATAAATGACTACTTTGTTTAATTAAATACCAAGTATATTAGAAATATTTCATTATATTGCTCTCATTTAAAGCCCAAAGTCAAAGCCAACCTTCCCCAGTCAGTGCCCTCTAGATGTGTTGGGAGTACAACTTCTAGGCACAAGACTCAATAATGTGAATTGATCTTTTGATGAACTGTAACATTAAGAACGGACTTTAAGGGTCAGAATGTCATAAGAACCCATTTGATCAAATGCATAGAGAGCATAGAAGAAAGGAAAGGATTGAAATAGTTACATAATTTGAAAAAGAACTTGATGAGCTGACTTGTTAGACATTTTTTTGCATTGCATTTTTCTTTGGGAATGAAATTCACAGCAACGATGAACAGGTTTAACATCTGCAGCTGTACAGCCCTAGTGTGAAGCAGTTCTGAATGAAACGGATAGACATTCTGTATTCAAAAAGCAAGATTTTTTTTTTTAAAAAAAGATCCGTGTAGGGTGTTCTCCGTCTGGATTTTGAATCCTATGGATTTGAAGAATTTAGATGTTAGAGAAAGATAAAGGCTTGTGACTTCTCCCTTTAATTTTTCTAACGATTTGTTGTTATTTGTTGGCAAACAGATACAGTTCACAAATAAAAGCAATATATGTATCCCATGATAGCGTTTTAGGATCCAGTCTGGGTAAGTCATTAGGACATTCGAAGTTTTGGGGCTTGTTCTGGAGCCCATCCAGCGGGAACTTCTTTTCCTTCAGAATATGTATGTGCAGTGGGCCGTTCTACGTGTTGTATTCATATAGTATCTGGTTGTATGTGGCTGTTAGATGTTAATTAGGGTGTTGATGGCCGAGTGTTAAGTCGTTATTGTTTGCTTGTGTTGCCATGCCCTCCGCTACTAAGTACCTAGTAAGCTGGTAGTAAATCAGCACCGCTGTTGACTGACAAGGGGCTTTCCCAGGCTTCAATCATTCCTCTGGCTATTTTTGTCCTTGCTTGGCCAACAATCTCAGGGGCAACAAAATTGAATGCACGTCCTTGTTCACTGCAGTGTGAAACTACCAATGAGTTTGGGTCTCCTCATCTAATTGCGGATCATATTCTCACAATCTATGTCCTACATAGTCCCAGGGGCAATCCATGGAGCAAATCCAGTAAATTACCTTAGATGTTTCTCTTACCCCCAAACAATGCTTGTAATGCATGGTCATTTGTGCCTCAAGTGAGTGAGGTAACCTTTTTCTGTGGCTTTTTTTGAGGCAACCTTTTTAGATGGCTCTCTCACATTTTGGAAATTAAAGTGTGTCTCACAAACACAGATATTAAATTATGTCATGGCCACAAGTATAGGATTTTATATATCATAAACCAATATACACAGGGGAGGAGCTATTTTTTCTATTTTTACATAGTCGTAACTTGTTGATA
Source organism: Pseudonaja textilis (assembly GCF_049901715.1). Lineage (NCBI taxonomy): Eukaryota > Metazoa > Chordata > Lepidosauria > Squamata > Elapidae > Pseudonaja > Pseudonaja textilis. The sequence continues at coordinate 173,643,855 of NC_141991.1, forward strand.
ATCTTCCATATGATGTTCTGTATCTGTTTGAATATAAAGGATAACAGTGGTGCACATTTTGCACATCTTTTTAAAGTGCCCACTATACACACCCTGGCAATTTCAGCTATTACATCTGCTTTTTAGTTTGATAAGCTCTCCATGATGAAGAGGTTGGGAAATTCCCATTCAATTACCAATATCCAGATGTTTCAAAGGCAGAACTATCTGGTCCCTTCTATACAATATTAAGATTATATAATTTATTCCTGTCTGATATACAAATATATTCACATGTATTTCTGGTGTATTTTTTTAATTATCTGGTCTTGGACCATAAATGACCAGTTATATTCTATATGATTTCGTTAGCTACATTGACCTGTAGAAGGCAAGTTTCATCTTGTTGGGACTCATCAGATTTGGGCAGTTGGATGTTATATTTTGCCATTTAAAACCTTTATTGGGAACTGAACCCAGAGACTTTCACTTTTAAGATGACTACAAAGAGTGCATTAGCTTTAGAAGCTATCCAGTTTGTGGTACACAATGATAGCAGAAAGTTCTCAGAGCAGAACAGGAGGCCTCCAGAGAGTCAATATAACTAACCAGGATATGATGATTATGGGGAAACTGAAGGAATTATTTGCATCTGAATATACTACAGAAGTTACAGGACAGATGTATAGGTCTATTTTGACTTTTTCAGAGAAGGAACTACAACAGGGATGTCAAACTCAAGGCCCGTGGGCTGGATCCAACCCCACAGTGTGCTTAAATCTGGCCCATGGGGCCGGCCTGGAAATAGCAAAGGACCGAGCCATGGTGCCTCTGGCAGACAAAACGGGGTACAGGGGGGGGCATGCGTGCCCTCCCATATTCCATTTTGGCCAGCAGGGTGCTGCAGGAGGCCATCCAGGTCAAAAATTGGGTGCAGGGGCTCCCATGGCCCCCTGTGCCCTGTTTTGGCTGGCAGGGTGCAGGAAGCATCCGTCCCATCTCTGTCCTCCCCCAGCCAGCCCACAGAGGAAAAATACCATACTGATCCAGCTCTCAAAGAAATCTAGTTTGACAGCCCTGAATTCGCACAACAGAAGCAACCTATGGTAACGGACGATCTTCTACATCAACTTGCAAGCCTATCAAGTAACAAATTATTGGGTTCTAATGGCACCCATCTGAGGCTTCATAAGCAGCTGAAATGAAAAAGTTGCTGGTCTCCTAGCAAACATTTCTGATTTAAATCAGGCTCATCAGAAAACTGAAAAGTAGCCAATATAACATTAATTTTATAAAAGAGATCCAGGAGGTATTTGGGATATTTTTTGCTTAATTTCCTTTCCATACAATTTGGCAGCAATGATAATCAAGGAGAAAGAGAACTAAGCATCTAAAGGAGCAAGCCTTGCTAGAGAAAAATTAAAAAAAAATGCTTCATCAACTTTTTAGAGTTGTTTCAATATATACACGGAAGAAGTCCGACTTGATTAGACTTTGACAAAATCCATTGACAAATGTAATGGAAGCTTTTATAGATGGCTATCTAGCTAGAAACATAAAGTGAAGACTAGGAATAAATAGTCAATTTTCTCATTTGCGGGAATTAAGAAGTATAAAGTTCCTCAAGAATATATATGACTGGGACCCATGCTTTTAAATGTGTTCATTGAGAGTCTTGACTTAGGAATAAGCGGTGAGCTAAAATATTCAGAGAGACAAAATCAAAAATACCTGTAGAAGGACTGCAGAAGGACTTCCGTAAGCTAAGGAATGGTCAGCCAAAAAGCAAATTCAATTCCGTTTAAATCAGTGCAAAGTAATGCACAAGAAAAGACAAAACAGATCTACTCATTGATGAGCAGTCTGTAATTAATCAGGAAAAAGATCCGAGGGCCATGGTGGCTAACTCAATAGAGATGTCAGTTCAGGGTGGGTAGCTATGAAAAAAAGATCTCTAGAAAAGGGATTGATTTTTTTTAAAGTGTCTACAGTGACAACTTTATGCAAGTCAGTACTAGTCCCACTTTTTGAGCAATATGTACATTTCTTGTAGACACATCTGGAACAAGATTTAGTAGAGATAAAGGAAAACACAAAAGAGAGCGATCAAGATGATTTGGGGAGGGGAGGTTTCAAACACTTCCCTAATGAGAAAAGGGAAAGAATGTGGAGTCTTTAGCTTGAGAAAAAAAGTCCTCTTAAGCTGCATAAAATCACGCCCAATATAGAGGGACAGGGAGAAATTTTTCTGCTTCTCTCAACTATTAGGGCCATCCAATTAAGCTGATTGGAAGGAGATTTAAAAGAAACAAAACAAAAAGTTCTTCTTCACATTGCATATAATTAATCCTATAGAAATCATGACTGGGTGGCCAATAACATGAAAAGCTTGAAAAAGGACAGAACAGCTTTATCTCTTAGCCTTGAAGATTCCACCAAAGAGAGCCGCTGTGGCGCAATGGTTAGAATGCAGTAGTAGCAGGCTACTTCTGCATGGCTGCCTGCAATTTGGCAGTTCAAATCTCACCAGGTTGACTCAGCCTTCCATTGTTCTGAGGTGAGTAAAAAATGAGGACTCAGATTGTTGGGGGCAATATGCTGACTCTGTGAACTGCTTAGAGAGGGCTGTAAAGTGGTAATGTGAAGTGGTATATAAGCCTTAATGCTATTGCTAAATACCAAGTCTAGGGAAGTAATATATATCTGTAGTGGGCAGAGGTAATGGCCTTGAGGAATAGAAGGAAGACCCGCTTCCAAAGCAATGGTCAGATAAAAGAACCCTGAGTCCAAGGCAGAACTGTGACTTGAGAAAACATTTCAGAGAAGGTCCTTTGTAGTTTACACCAAAGATAAGAGGAGGAACTGAGGAAGCCCATTTAGATTTGCGAAATATGTTATTATTTTAAAAGTAATTTTGGTCTGCAAGACTTTGGTTTCTTAATCCAGTCTACTTTAATGGGTTGACAATACCTCAAAGGGCTGGTAATCTCCTCGCAAGGATCCCAGGGTCATCTACAAGAGTGGGATTCAGCCGGTTCAGGCCAGTTTGGGTAAACTGGTATTAAATTTACACCTGGTTTGCTGAACCAGTAGTTGAAATGACTGGCTGTCCCTGCTCATCCCACCCTTCCCCTCCCAGGAGTCTCCACGTGGCATGTTTTAGATGCAGATAAGTGCAGGGTCTATGCAGAGGCTCTGGGAAGGTGAAAAATGGCCCTTCCGGAAGTTCCAGAAGTCTGGAAGTGGGCCTGTTTCTGGCTTCCAGAGGGCCTCCAGAGCCCAGGGGAAGCCATTTTCACCCTCCCAGAGGCCCAAAGGAAGCCTCCGAACGCTGGGGAAGGCAAAAAATGGCCCTCCCAGAAGTCCAGAAATGGGCATGTTTCCTGCTTCCAGAGCCCAGGGGAGGCTGTTTTCGCCCTCCCAGAGGCCTGAGGGAAGCCTCTGGACCCTGGGGAAGGTGAAAAATGCCCCTCCGGGAAGTTCTGGTGGATCACACCCACCATAACCACACCCACCAAGCAACCAGGCAGAGAACTGTTTGGCCCAATCCAGCATGGCTATTGTTCTCTTCTTGTTTCAAGTTGAAATTGTCAAGTAAAGGCAAAATTACTGACTGGTATACAGTATGCCTAAATGGGCACTCCTCATGTCTGGAAAACTACGGTTGTTAAATGATCTGAAAAGGTAAACAATAGCCTCTGGATGAATTCTTCAGATTTAGACATGTTAATTAGTCATCAAAGCAGAAATGTCTGTGTCTCTCAAATAATGTTCTGTTAATGGCACAATCTATCAGAAATTCTCCACTTTAGACCTCAGTTTTATTTGTATTACTTCTGTTAACCTCCAACAATCACTAAATGTTATATAATACTCTTGTGTATCTAATAAAGTAGGTTGTAATCCATTAGTATGCAATACTTCAGAAAAGTATGCAACAATAAATATATTATTTAAACATCTGCAAAATTCAAAAAAACTGTTTTTTTCCCCTGCTTTGGTAAGACCACATTTGGAATAATATGTCCAATTCTGGCCACCACAATACAGAAAAGATGATGTTGGACTTTAGAAAAAGTGAAGAAAGTGCAACAAAGATGATGAGGGGACTAGAAGTAAAAACACATGAAGAACAATTGCAGGATTTGGGTATGTCTAATTTAATGAAAAGAAGAACTATGGGTGACATAATAGCAGTGTTCCAACACTCAAGCGGATGTCATAGAGAAAGTGGGGTCAACCTAATCTCCAAAGCTCCTGAAGGCAAGACAAGAAGTAATGTGTTGTGGTCCGCCAGCAGCCTGTGGTGATGGCAGCAGAATCGGACAGTGGGGAAGAACAAGGGCCAGTCCAGGAGTATGGGGAGGAGTCAGATGAGGGTCCTGCGTCTGAAACAGAGATGGGGCCAGGGCCATCTGGGAGTTATGTGCTGAATCCGGAGCCTCCAGAATCGGACAGCAGTGAGGCAGAGGAATAAGGGGAGCCTGTTCCCAGTGTCCAGAGCTGCCAGAAGGCAAGAGCAGTTAAGACAAAAGGGGCAACTCAGGAATAAGGCTTGGAGGTGATCGCCCTTCCCATAAGATATAAAGGAAGTTGCACAGGAAGTTGGACAGGAACCTTTGCAGGAAGCAATGTCATTCGCTCTATTCAGATTAAACCTCGAAGCTCTGAGTGGACTTTGTACTTCGTTTGTTTTTTTACAGTTCATTTGGCCCTTTAGTTGTTGGCAGCAATTCAAAGGAGATAAAGGTGTGTGCTTATTTCAAGAGACTGTTTGGGATTCATTATGGGCTGGGAATGAACATAATTCCCAACGTTGAAATAAAACAAGAGTTATTTGGACTAAGCATGTGCTTAATTAGGGTCTCAGGAAGCCTTGGTCAGAACATAATGAATGGAAACTTATCAAGGAGACATCCAGCCTAGAACTGTCCTTGACAATGAGAACAAGTAATCAGTGGAGCGACTCGCTTCTAGTGGCTGTGGGTTCTCCATCCCTGGAAGTTTTTAAGAAGAGATTGGACAGTCATTTGTCTGAAATGGAAGAGGGTTTTCTGATGGAGCAAAGGGTTGGATCTCCAACATCCCTTCCAACTCTGTTATTCTGTATTCCATCCTGTATTTCAAAAGACCGGGGTTTAAAAAAATAAGTTCCCTTATAAGTAATCCTGCAGAATAAACCAGACCTTAGACAAACAGCTCTTTGAAATATATAGATATTTCAGGCTAGATTTATTATTAGGTGTTGTAAAGAGAAGAAGGAACCCATAATCATTTGGGTTAATTTAAGTTGTAGAGCTGTGTATGTTAAAATCATCTGAATCATGGGCACATAAAATTTAGATTAACCACCCTCATTTTAATGCCACATAGTATTTTACAGCACATAGCAAGAATTGATCCAAATAGCAGCAGGTAAATGTTTTTCTAATCTAGAAGAGAGTGGGACTCATGAGAGATGGCTTCCGTTTGTACTTTTCCAAATGCGTTAATGAACTATATGAACTTAATGTAATTAACTATTGATCCTTTGGTGAATCACTGTCAATAGGAAGTAAATAGAATATGGAATGTTTAAAAATAATGGAGGTCTTTGAATGTATTTCAGTAAGCATAAGTCCTGATTGAATGCTTCTTATATTGACTGAATGTCTCCAGAAAAAAAAAATGCATACATAATGAAGTGAAAATATTAATATACTTATTTAGCACCTTTTTTATTTTCTGTTGAAGTGATGTGATACTTGGAAAATGACCTGAGAATTTATACTCTCAATGGTTATGAGACATAGATTAGGCTATGAGTCTCATTGTTCTGCAGCGATTGAGGTTACACATGATGCTAAACTATTACACAGTTGTCCCAAAGGTGCTTTTTCAGGAGGAAACTGGACTTTTCTGTTTTTCTTTTGAAAACGTCTCACTTTTTGGATGAGCCCTAAGATGCTTTCTCAGGAGGCAACTGGACTTCCTTGTTTTTCTTTTGAAGACGTTTGGCGTCTTGGATGAGTTCACATCCAAGAAGTGAAACAGCTTCAAAAGAAAAGCAAGGAAGTCCAGTTGCCTCCTGAAAAAGAACCTTTGGGACATCCACTCTGGATGACTGAGCATCTCTACAGACTATCACATGGTTTGTTTGGATTAGCCTTAGGATGTTTCATGTTTTGTCTTTCTTTTGCCTTTCTTATATGTTGTGTAAACATGACTATTGTGATTTGTAAACCACAGTTTTTATGTAGACCAGGGTTAGCAAGAGAATGCAAAGGGCGAGATACCAGTGATGGCCTTTTAATGGAAGGTTATAGGCTAGTATTTTCAACCTTAATAACTTTAAGGTGCTTGGACTTCAACTCCCAGAATTCCCCAACCAACATGCTACCTAGGGAATTGTGGGAGCTGAAGTCTATCTAGCTTAAAATCTCCAAGGTTGAGAAACATTGTTATAGACTGTAAACTATTATTCTGGTCCTCTGCTGATTGATAAATAGAAATTTTTCAACTTCCCAAGTCTAATAGAGTTGGGTGAGAATGATTGGCCCAAAGTTACTGGGTGGTTTTTCCATATAAGGAAGAGACTAAGATTTCAGTCTTCCCTCTCTTAATTCAGCACTTTAATCACAAGAGCACACTACCATTTGTGTTATACTATATATAAATAAATTATACAGGCAACAGTTGATGACTACAGTTCTCATATCTGAAATTTCATGTTTTAGTGATTTTGTCTGACCTTCCTTCCTTCTTAGCCCTTGAAAATATTGGTAAGGCGTGGATTTTCTTTGTATGTAAGGTCAGTCGATTATGGTTTATTTAACAAAACATTATTCAGCAAATCATGGCTGTGCATAATGCATGACCCGATAATTGAATTTTATACCTCAACAAATATAGGGAGACAAGAAATTAAGGAATAAAAGGAAGAGGAGCAAGAAGGACAAAGTCATGAAAGGTTGCTTAGATGGAACAGAAAGTTATAGCACTGAAATATTAGCAACCTAGTACAAGCGAATAGGAGTTTTAAAAAAATGCTTCCTTGGTATATCATCTTCACTTTATTTCCTACAGGACATTTGGCGAACAACATTTTAGTGAATTTGGTAAGGGGAAGCAAAAACTCTATTTACCGCATTAAAAATCAGACTAATAGTTCAAATCATACCTACCTGTTTGGAAAAAGGCATTTGAGGGAATACAAACATCAGATAAATTTTATATTAACATGCAAAGTATATTCCTTTCTTCAGTGTCTACACATGAAAATTACATTTGGTAATTGACTGATCTGCCCACCCATAATTGATATTCAACAATTCTCGACATGACATCTTTCCCAGGATAGCAAAAAAAAATGGATCCAGAATAATAACAATAACAATCACACGTAGACTTATATGCCGCTTCATAGTGCTTTATAGCCCTCTGCGTTTACAGAATCTGCATATTGCCCCCAACAATCTGGGTCCTCATTGTACCAACCTCGGAAGGATGGAAGACTGAATCAACTTTGAGCTGGTCATGATCGAACTGCTAGCAGTGGGCAAAATTAACCTGCAATGCTGCATTCTAACCACTGCGCCACCACCACTCCCTACATGACCAAATCCATTCATCCTTTGTCCTCCACCTTTGGTGTTAATGCCACTTAATATAATGTGAACTGTCTTGGAGACCAAAAATTAAAATCTCAGTCTGACATTTGTACAATTAAGTCACATAGCCTTATCTAAATCCTTTCCACTTGATTCTTAGCACCATCAAACCAGCTCCAATCTGACTGTTCCTCCCTTCTCTTTCCCACTATGTTACCTTTGGGAGCTTTCAGAGATTTATATTTCTCAGCTTTGGACAGTACCAATAACCGGGAGGGGGGGTATCCAATATTACAGTTCTTCCACAAAGTCTTTTATGCCCCTCCTTGAGGCATAAAAACTCACCCTAAGTATTGCAACACACACCTTTATTTAATCCTAGCTGGATACCCGTGCTTCACTATGAAACTATGTGATCAGGCTTAGTTTTTGGGAAGGAAGATAAGAGGAAAAAATTGTGCCTACCAGTATTCATCGGTATTCATCTGGCTAGCATCCTGTCAGTGTGTGAAAGAGCTGAGAGCTGTTTAGAAACTGAAACAGTATTTGCTGCATGAGCAAGAAGAAGACAGCAAGGAGTCTGGGCATGGCTTAACTCAACTGTTCTGTACTAAAGCTGCTTGGTGCTGTGAAACTAAAATTGACTAAAACTTCTCTCCTCTGCTTGTGCTTTGCATTTGGAACAGATTTCTTTTCAGGTGGGGAGGGGAAATAGAACTCCTTAGCATCAGAGTGTGTTAAAATTAATATACAAAATACTAATGCTCTGATAGTCTTTTCAAAAAATCCTTTTTTAGTGAGCACTTAAAAGCCAAGAGGAACATACATGCCAAATTTCAAGTTTGTAAGCTTTACAGTTCTGGAGATTTTGTGATGATGCGTGAGTGGTACTTTGCTGTCATATATATAGATTAACAAATCAGTACTATTCATAAATCTAAAAGCAAAGAAGTTGACTCACAAGTCGCAGTAGTTTCATCTAGCAGAGGATTACTTCTGAATAGCTTGAAGAAGCTCATTCACAAAGGCACAAAAAAATGAAAGCTATGCACCATTTTTGGTTTCATCATTTTTCACACAGTTGAAATAGCTAGTTATTCATGTCACCCAAGGGACATTTTTGCCTTCTTCATGTAATGAAGTATTAATTCTTTATCACCACTTGCCTTTTAGAAATATCTTCCACATCTCAAAAGTAACACATTACTCAGACAACATGTTCTCAAAGAGAGTAATGGTGAAGGTGTTAGAATCAAGAACTGGAAGACTCAAATTCTAGTTCAACCTCAGCCATGGAAACTCATTGGCTTGCTCCATCCACTCATTGTCTGTCAGCCAAACTTACTTTACTGGGTTGTTGGTGGGAAAAATCAGTAGTTCAGAATGTGAGCTGCCTTGAAGTCCTGAATGGAAGTAGCACTAGCAATAGCACTTAGACTTATATACCATTTCATAGTACTTTACAGACCACTCTAAGTGTTTTAAGTCAGCATATTGCCCCCCAACCATCTGGGTCCTCTTTTTACTGACCTTGGAAGAATGGAAGTCTGAATCAACCTTGAGCCGGTGAGAATTGAACTGCTGGCAGTCAGCAGAATTAGCCTGCCATACTGCATTCTAACCACTGCATCACCCCATCTCTATATAGAAATCCAATCACTAAATAAATACCAATGGTTTATGTGTACATGTTTAGAATGCAATGTTTTCTAGAATTAGTGTGAGTCATAACCCACACATCAGGTTTAGTTAACACTTAGGTTGAGGATAGCCAGGGACTCCTGAAAGCATAGATTAAGCTGGAAAGCTGAAAACCCAAATCCTGTAAGGAAACAAAGGCAAATGCTTTGTGTCTTGTTGTCACTAAAGAACCATGGACGTGTCCATGCAGCTACCTTGAAGGACAATTATCTTCCCAAGCCAGCAGACAGATCTTGCCATATTAATAAATTTACAGCACTATTTTACATGATATTACAAAGAAAATCTCACTGTTTTCAGTCAGGCTCTAATCTTATATTGCACTGCTCTAAGCAAACACAGGATTAGAATCATCACCTTTTGCTTCTGAGTGAATCTCCCTTTGAACTTAATGCATCGCCTTTGCCTCAGCAGCCCAAGGCGGAGGTGGGGGGGCGGGAGGCGTGTTTGTTTGGTGGAAATCGCATTACAGATTACATGCTGGTTTTTTTAGCCTCCTTGTCCGGATGGTGGGGTGATCTACAACCTATTTTCCAAAACACCTGAAGGCCAGATAAGGAATAATGGTTGGAAACTGATCAAGGAGAGATTCAATCTAGAAATTAGGAGAAATGTTTTGACAGAGAGAAAAATCAATCAATGGAACACCTTGCCTTCAGAAGTTGTGTGTCCATTACTCGAAGCTTTCAAGAAGAGACTCAGGAATGTGTAGGGTCTCCTGCTTGTGGGGGCAGAGGTTGTACTAGATGACCTACAAGGTCCCTTCCAACTCTAGTTATTCTGATCTATTTGCCTCAGCTTTATCACAGAATTGGCATAATTGCCCAGGAGAACTACCTGTAAAGCTTCACTGATCAGATGATTTTACAAGCTGTTGTGTGTTTTGGCATTGCATTTTGCTCTTGTTCTCTTTCTTGTTGGCTTCAATTTTCTAAACTTGAAATCCCCTTTTGTTTTTGACAGTGATATCCTCTCACAAAATTACTGTTGATTATTGGGTACGCTACATTTCCAGAGTTCACTACCAGGACTGGCTTCCTTTCCATCTTAAAATCCACCCCTGCTGTTATCACATTTTGTTATAGTGGTGGTTTCCCCCCAGAGAAAACAAGTTTCATTTTCTTGCCACTTTAATTTCTTCTTTGGTCATTGTTTGAAAGATAGCCTGTGGCTTTGGGCCATGCATCATTTATATTTCTCCTGTTGTGCTTCGCGAATTCTTTAAAAGATGGGAAACCAACACAGCTTCTTTACTGAACTATTTACTAAAAATATTCACCCTGCTGATATTTGGAGCTTCAGAAGGTTAAAAAAAAATTAAAATCTGAGGGCAGAATGCATTTCTTTTCCTCAATAACTAAGAATTACCGCTGGGTATCTTTGTTATTGTTCCACTGAATGACGAGTGGAAACAAAGGGAGATGTGGAAATATTTAAGCTTTTGTTTCTTTTTTGTTTTCTATATTGCCTGAGGCACTCAAGGAAAAAATTGTGGCGTTTCATAAATATTCACTTTTCAAAACATTTTCTCTGAAAGATTCTACCTTTATCCAATCACCAGAAGGCACTTGTTTAAGCTAATGTTCCAGATATATTGAGGTACGTGCATGTAAAGGAGGAACATTTTACTTTTCTTATTTCTTTATTTCCAATCTGAGCTACTCACAAATGGAATTTGCCTTTATGGGTTGCGCATTTACTTCAAACATTAAAAACAAAATTAACTATTAGCATAGGAAAGATGTAATAATTATTTAAAAAAACAACAACTTATAAGAGCTATTATCCCAGAATAATGCAGGCACTTAAAAGCATAAGAACTGTTTTTTTTAAAAAATGCTAAAATGCTCGGGGAAACGCACAAAATTGCATGCTGGTTGTGTCTCAATTTATATGCTATTTTGCTGGCTTGGTGCATCCGGGTGTATACAATCTGATGAGTTTGAAGGAAAAACTGTGTGAAATCCACCCTCGTTTCTTCAGGAGTAAGTCACAGCATATTCTAAGGTCGCCCAACTATTATTGTGATGAAATAATTGTCACAAGGAGAGGTGTTATATCCTTTCCTTGTGATAAGTGATGGGTTGATGATGCTATGGATACCCTTTAAGTTGCTGGTAGAAAAATTGTCCCTCTGTGTATATGTGTGGATTATTTTGAGAAGCACCAACTCCAGACAAAAGAGCTGAAGTTGGTTTGGAAAGCCAGAGTTTAAATGAGTGTAACTTCTATAGAGTCTGACCTGTCTTGCTGAATTGTTAATGGATAATTCTATCTTTGTCTATCACACACAATTCATCTGCCACACACAAGGTACAGTTCACAAGTCTACTGTGTGACAAGATGCACCTTCAATTTATGCCCATCTACCCTCCCTCAGTACCTACTGTGCACATATTTGTGCAACTGACTGCATTCACAATACAGGTAGTCCTTGACTTACAAATGTTCATTTACTGATTGAAGTTACAATGGCTCTGAAAACAGTAAGCGATGACCATTTTCACACTTATTGCAGCATCTCCATGGTCAAAATTTAAAATGCAGACTCATCTTTATGATGGTTGCAGTGTCTCAGGGTCATGCAATCAGCTTTTGCGACCTTCTTACAAGCAAAGTCAACGGGCAAGGCAGATTCACTTAACAACCATGTTACTAACTTAACCACTGCACTGATTCACTTAACAACCTTGGCAAGAAAGATCGTAAAATGGGAGCAAAATGTACTTAACGAATATTTTGCTTAGCAACAGGAATTTCGGGCTCAATTGTGGTCGTGAGTCAAGGACTACCTGTACAAATATGGGACAGAGATTGCTATAAACAGGATTGAAAGAATGATATGCATAGAAACCTGTGCTGGGTTATTCCTAACTGTTAACTTTTTTTTTTCCAGGCATTTGTTATGTAACCATGAAGTTCGAGCCATTATTAAAGCTGTAAAACTTATCTAAAAGTCTTGTTGAACTCAGCTAGATTTATGACTAAGTCACTATGGATAAGAGTTAGTATATGAATACTAATTGGAGAATTAGTATGTGAAATAATTTGAATACTGAGGAAAACTGCTGCATAAATCTCAATGCTATTACTAGGCTTGAAGTGGGAATTGTAATATTTGATGGGCAAATCTGCAGTCATGGAAATTATCCTCTCCTAACATCGTTCTCCATATATGACAGTTCTATGGGAAGAGTGGGCAAACAAATAGGGCATAACGGTATAAAAGCAGCTCACTTACATGTGCATTTATGTCATTAAAACAACGTCTTCGTTCAAGTTAGATTTATTACCACGCCTATCTGAGAAATGCCTCTCTAACTGCTAGAGTGCAGCATTAAGTTTTCATTAATTGTTTCTCAAATGTGTCTGCATTAAAATTCATGGATAAATATAAAATAACACAATTTTCCTTTATGAGTTTGAATCTATTAAAAGTGTTTCACTTTATCGAGTTAGTATTGCTGCCTGTATTCAATAAAATCCATGATGGGCATAAGGAAGAGAACTGGTACTGATTACTGATCAATCATTCATTAATTCATTCATTCATTCATTCATTCTATCTCCCTATTGCCAAATCGAAAACCCTCCTGGTGGTTAATAGAAATCCACTAAAGTTTATAACCAGTTATAACATCCATGGTAAGGAGCACTACAATCAAAATTAATAATAACAATAACAACAATAATAACAACAACAATACCAGTCACTGGTATTTGTGATACATTTTTAAATGTTCAGTCGACTGAGTTTCATGTTTAAAGAATGAAAGATAATAATAATAATAACGAAAGCAAGCTTAACAATGGAAAAAGGAAGAGTCCAATCAAAATACATGGTGAAAATGGAAAGTGGAAGCAAAATTGAAATTTTAAAATAGCGTCAATTACACTTCATTTTAAGCAGCTTCTTAATGGGAAGAAATGGGGCAAGTTTTAAACTTAAAGGGAAGGTATTCTGTAAGAATAGTACAACAACTAACAGCAGCGCTTCCAGCCTCTTTTTCCATTATCTCAAGAAAGAATCATGCTACGTATGCTCATATGATTTCCTTTCCAGTATTGATAAATAAGTCCAAGTTTCATTGGTTTTTCTTTCCATGGCTCTCTGTTGACCAAGTCAGACCAAGAGTATGCTTGGTGCTTATGCTTTGCACAATCAAGGCTATAATTTTATGAGAAGTGAGATGAGATAGGAATCGGGCCACAAAATTAGCCCAAACTCAGATGAAATATTGCTAATTACTGGCATTCAGCTATCAGCAAAGGTACCAGACATTTCTGATTCCATCAAAGGAGGAGAATCTCTTCTCTAACAATTCGTTTTGTTACAATCACATCATCAGTATTCAAACACTGGACCAGCAAGTATTAGGACTCTGAGTGATTCTAGAAAAGTCAATGAAAGGTAGATTTAAGAGTGTTCTTTCTAAAAGAGGTAACTCGACAACATTGTTAACTTAATTGGAATTGTTCTGTAACCAAGTTTCCGATTTCCCAACAGCCCAACGTGAGAGTGAGGAGAGAACAGTAGGGAGAAGATAGTGATTAAAACAGGAATGGTCCTTAGGGGTATTGCTCTAACATAGAATAATATAGAACAATAGAGTTGGAAAGGACCTTGGAGGTCTTCTAGTCCAACCCCGCTGCTCGAGCAAGAGACCCTATATACCATTTTGGATAAATGATTGTCCAGTCTCTTTTTGCACCAAGACATATGCACCAAGATATGCACCAAGACAAATTCCTTGTGCGTCTAATCAGACTTGGCCAATAAAGAATTCATTCATTCATTCATTCATTCATTCATTCATTCATTCATTCATTGAAAGCCTCCAGTGATGGAGCACTCACAACTTCTGAAGGCAAGCTGTTCCATTGATTGATTGCTCCCACCATGAGGAAAATTCTCCCGAGTTCTAGGATACTTCTCTCCTTGGTAAGTTTCCATCCATTGTTTCTTATCTTGTGTTTTGGTGCTTTGGAAAATAGTTCAAGACAGTTAGTGTGATCACACAACTGAAGCTCCACAGTTATTTAAAGTGCATTCTGTATATGTAAAAGAGGCAGAATTTTTATTGCATGGCAGTGGTCATTATCTTGACTTTTTTTTTAAATTGCCCGTCCCATGAATGTCCCTGGTGGTCCTAGTCACCTGTTGACTATGACAAGCTCTCTAACTCAGTGGCCCCCAACCTTTTTTGTGCCACGGCCTGGTACTGGCATCACAAAATGATCCACAGCCCGGTACCGGCATCAGCACGCATGACAAGGCAAGGTGAGCCAAGCGACTGGCCAGCCAGCCGTCCCCCACTTCTCCCCGCCACCTTCAACTCCTCCTTTGTACCTTTGTCGATGGGCTTCGCTTCGGGACGGCTTTGGGACAGTCGCTCGGCTCGCCTTGCCTTGGGTGCTGAAAGAATCCTCGCACCTTAGTTTCGTTCGAAGCCGCACACCCCTTCGATGAAACTAAGGCACGAGGATTCCTTCAGGACCCAAACGCCGCTTTCCAACCAGAAAAGCTCACCTGGAAGCACTTTCTCATCAAACAAAATGGTAGCGCCCAGCAAACCAGCGGCCTGGTAGGAAATATTCCACGGACCAGTACCGGTCCACGGCCCGGTGGTTGGGGACCCCTGCTCTAACTGACTAAGCCTTTCTTACCAAAGACCCTGACAGACTGTCCCCTGCAATATTTAAAAAAGAATTGGGATAACATGATGGGGTGAGGAGGTGATGAAGTTGAATGAGTAGGAGAAACTCAGATTTTATGAAGGTCTACACACGTTTTGTTCAAGAGTTAAATGCTTGGGCAAAGAAGGGTTACCTCCCCACTCTTTCTTCTGCTCTTATTTCCTTTTCTGCTTTTGTCTTTAAAAATGAATTTTCTGCCATTGGGATCTTGAAAACGTTTCTCTGCCTGAGGAATTCCTGTGATCATCAATGGAGTTACTTTCATAATCCCATCACTCCCATTGAAGCTGATGCCATCTGGCTCACACTCCAAAGACAAGGGCAAAGAAGACAATTGGCTTTTACTATTCCTTCATAAAAAATGAAGAAGCAATCAAAGAAACCTCCAGGTCCTCTTTCAAAACTTCCACTGGGTTCCCCACTGAGGAAAAAGCATGCTACAAATGTAGAAGAATGTAAATCTGGGTGAATGGACACCTTGAATGTTTGATGCAGGTAAACAGCCGGGATTTTAAAATGCAGAATAAGTGTGCTTGCAAAGAGGTTATGCTGCAAAACCATGTTGCAAAATTATGCCTAATAAACTACAGAAGCTTGAGCCAGTGCTCATATTAGAGAAAATAGTGTCCACCAGAGGTCTATAAAAGAAAAGACAAAATGTAGCTTGAGACATGGGATTTTTTTTAAAAAGGCTTTTCTGCCTTCTGCACAGAGGTGGATTTGAAGCTGTACAGATGCAGATAGATAACTCAACAAGACGTCCATAACAAATTACATTTATTGGCTCATCAGGTATCCTCATAACTCACGTTTGTGATGAAGTTCTTCTTTAATGACCAATCCTTTGTATATCTGCCTTGTAGTAAAAGATGGTTATTTCCTAGCCCATCTCATAGCGATAGAAGGAAGCTGCCATGAGTTAGAGAGTTCAGGCAAAAGTGAGGAAAACTCCCCAACCCATCCAGGGTCAAACTAGTGACCAATCGGGATTACAGATGTGGCCACATGACATGGACTAAATTTCCCAGGATATCTTTAACTACATTTACCATGATGCCTTCCCTTAAGGGGACAGCTCATAATTCCTAAGTGACTATCTAATTCCCATAGACTGGCTGGGACAGCACAAAGGCAGTGATTTATTAACCAAATAAAGATAAAATCAAACTACTTGGAAAGGGCAATAGAAGGCAGTAAACATAATCATCCAACAAGAAGACAAATACAGTATGTTTCTGTAAAGCACCAGCATCTATCACTTAGAAGAAGACTTTGAACACAATGAATCTAATAGTGCACAAATGTTTACTTCACGTAAATTTCTGCAACTAAAAGCTGGTTGATCTTTCATAAGGTGCTTGAGATTCTATGTTTGTGTGTGTGTGTGTGTCTCCATCCATGCACAAATCACTTTATGAGCTATGTTGTGGTTGAAATTAAATGACAGAACTGGATATATATTTGCACTTTTAAATTTAGCTACCTCAGAGGCAGTAATTCAAAGTCTCAGAGAAAGAAGTGGCTTACCTGCATTTTTGTGTGTTCATACAATTCCCTCAGAGCAGATGTGCCAAAAGCTTTCTCATACTGCCCCAAATTTTAAGGAGGGAAAGAAAGAGAGGAGAGAGGGAAGGGAAGGGAAGGGAAGGGAAGGGAAGGGAAGGGAAGGGAAGGGAAGGAAGGAAGGAAGGAAGGAAGGAAGGAAGGAAGGAAGGAAGGAAGGAAGGAAGGAAGGAAGGAAGGAAGGAAGGAAGGAAGATTTCAAAAGTCAGAAGGGAAAAATAATCCTAATTCTGCTAAGTTGTTTAGAAGAAGCTTCCTTCTGCAGACCTGGTAGATATTTTTCAATGACAAAAAAAATTAGTGTTGATTCATTTTAGCTCTTTTTTCTGATCATTTGGAGATATCTCCTAGCTTTTTTTGCTTAGAAGTGAACTGTTCTCACAATGGCAAACACTGCTTCTGGTCCAATTAATGCCGGGAGGGGTGAGACGAAAGAATCATAATTGATTTAATGACGCCTTCTCAATGTCATTGTTACAAATAATCAGCCTGGATGATTTTTTGAGATAAGCATAAGCATATGCCCCTTTTTGAGAGACAGATCAGCAATTATAGAAAACATTTCATTGCAGTTGCTCAGCTAAAGAGCTCTCAGTTATTCAACTGCATCCAACGTTTTCACACTGGCCTATTGTATTATTGATTACATTGTTTATGAAATTAATAAAACACTCACCATGCATGTGTGCCTGAAACTCAGATTATTATAATATAATATACAGGTAGTCATCAATTTAGGATGGGTCACTCAGTGACTATTCAAATTTACTACAGATCTCTCCAGAGCTACTTATGGTTTTGAATTTCCTACGGATGTCCCTCCTCCGTGCTCACGTGATCACAGAGCACTTGGCAACCAGCCTGTATTTTACAGCATCTGACAGTCATGTGACCATAATTTAGTTCTTATTTGTCAAAATACTAAAGTTTACTTCAGTTCTGTGGGCGTGGCTTGGTGGGTGTGGTGTGGCTTGGTGGGCTTGGCAGGGGAAAGATACTGCAAAATCCCCATTCCCTCCCCACTCCACTAACCTGCTTTCCAGCTCCATTCTCCTGTGCAGGGCAACAAAAGAAGACCCAGCCAATCAGCTGGGACTCAGGAGGCAGAGAATAGATGGGGGTGGGGCCAGTCAGAGGTGGTATTTGCTGGATCTCTGAACTACTCAAAATTTCCCCTACCGATTTTCTAGAACCTGGCTGAATACCACCTCTAGTTTACTTCCAGTTTCCAACCCCCACTCTCCAAAAGCCCCAATTGTGTACAATTGGTTCACTTAACAACTATCTTGTTCACTTAACAACCACTGCAAAAAAACTGTTGAACAACCAGCTTGACTTACACATATAAATCCAGCCTCAATTACAATCATAAGTCAGGAACTATATGAAATATAATATAATCAATACAATATAATATAAATGCAGAATTAAGAATCCCCAAACTTTTTTTTCACAGATCTGCATCAAAGCTGTTTCATTTCCAAGCCTACCCCTTCGATTGCAACATAAAAGCCTTCAGAATGAAGAATAAATGGTAATATAAAAGCACCTTTGAAATGTTAAGTATGCTAAGAAGTAGGAGCAGAAAAGAAGGCTGCCATTTTACATGATCATATTGAAGGAAAGACCTTTATAATGTAATAAGATGAAAGAATGCTTAGAACAGTTTGATTTTATAATCAAACTTTTATAATCAAACTTCTGATTTTATTCAAGAGATAGAATATGAAACACAGCCCGAAGGCAACTGAAAGAATAATAAAAGATACAGCTGATTCATTCCTTTTTTTTGGCTCTCATTTCCAGGGACTCAGGATATTTGTTTCTTAAAGCATTTTAGGTGACCTGACACAATTTGCACCTTCTGAAGTAATGCAGTCTTTTTTTTTTTTTGATTTCCCATTTGTCTCAACAAACAAATGTGCAAAAACTGTATAATAGAGGAAGATGCATATAGAGAAGCGAATGCCAACAGAAATGGGCATGAAAAAATAGAATATTTCTAGTTGTCGTTGTTTTATTTCTTCACATTGCAACCATGTGGAAATAGGAATGATAGGAACATAGGCATAAATAGAATAGATTTTTTGTTGGCCAAGTGTGATTAGATATACAAGGAATTTGTCTCCGGTGCATAAGCTCTCAGTGTGCGTACAAGCAATAATGATAGATCGTTATTATAGTCATTGTAAAAATGCATTCATCATAAAACATTAGATGCAGCACTTAGTGATAGTCATTGATACTAAATAAGCAATCAACATAAATCATACTAGGATACTAAGTAAACAATAAATGCCTAATAAATAAATATGCCTATAGAATAGAACGATGGATATAGAATGATTTATCATAATTGGATTTAATTAAGTTTTTGTTTATTAGAGATTTTCAGAAATCAGCTTGGGGTCAATTTGTGGGCACATTCACATTGTTTTCTTGGCATTGATAAAACATTGCTTTTTTGCAGGAATTGCTTTTTCAACTTCCTATTCTAGTTTATATCCTTGGGGTATCCTGATGCCCTCCCTTCCAGATACAAACCAGCTTTATTGAGCAACTAAGTGCTATCATCTACTGTGGCTTTTTTCTAGTAAATCAACCTAAATTATACTCTGCCCTTAGTTACATAAAGATATAATGTTTCTCTTTATTACAGCTTTGCACCTTATGCTTGCTCAGTGATCCATGAGCTTAACTTAAAATAATCCATGCACTTAAATTAAAACCTAAATATAACTCTCTGCAACCCATGGGTGCAGTCTTCCTATTAACAAGCCTTAAGTCTTCACACACGAGTTTCACAGCCATTCTGTAAGCAAACCACATCTATATTTTAACAATTCTCCTGTCATACCTTCTACATCTTCAGCCTTACTGTTAGTCATTATTTTAATGGTGTACAACTTTTTTTTAGATCTTTTTCCCCTTGGTTATTATCATTTGTAATAATGAGTTTCAATTCAACTCTTTGACAAATTGCTATCAATGCAATAGGAATCACATACATTCACATGTTATTTTTTTCCTCATCCATATTTTTCCTACAATCATACCTCTACAAGTCTATGGAGATTCTGAGTCACCCATGTCATGGGTGTCCCAGCTGAAGAAGCTTCTTGGATGAGAAGCGAAATGTCTTCAAAGAAAAACCAGAAAGTCCAGTAGCCTCTTGAAAAAGAACCTTTGGGACATACCTCTACATGATTTTCCCCCCTAACTCATGGCATCTTGTACTTCCTCATTCTACCAAACATCTTTTTTCATACTATCCATTATTGGAAGTTATACAACTTTGGGACACTCTAGGAAATCACTGTTTTCCACTCTGTTCTGAGCAGCTTCCACATCCACTTTTGCTATCTTCACTTCCAATTCATTCTAATGGGAGAGTAATTGTAAGCGTACAATCAAGATGGCTAAACAGTTACATGTTTTCCAACAACGCTGCTTAAGAAGAATCTTCCATGTTTCATATCGTGACCACATCACTAATGAAGAGATGCTACAAAGATCAGATTTAGAACACCCATTGAACCGTGAATGAACAATAAATACGGTGGAAATGAGGCTGGCCTCAGATGCCAAACACTTAAGGAAGATCTTAAGACTATTGTCCTCTGGGACAATGCCAAAGATGCTATAAATCAGGGATGTCAAACTCACATCATCACAGCTGTCAGGATTCCAGTAGTTGCCCTAATTAAATCATGAGCCTCAAGCCAAGCTTCAAAAACTTCAAAGGATTTATTAGGAGCGAACATGTCAGCATGACCAGTATGAAGCCAATTCTGAGACACATAATTCACTGTCACCCTTGACCCTGTTTCCCCCCACCCCTCCGAGTGTATCTTAATTCATATTCTCCAATGAAACACGTTCATAGCCAAGAGTCATCAATCATGTTCTCCAGTAGGGATTCGCACACGGCAGAAATTCCGGTAGCTTAGTTATAATCTTTGCAAGATAAGAACAGTTCCAAACTGCTTCACTGCTCTTTCAAATTTCTTCCCCCTCCCCCACTTGTGTTCATGGCAACTCTAAAACAGGCATAGAAATGTTTTATGAGTTGACAATAGCAGTGTCATGTGACATATTAGGACTTTTTTCCCATTCGCAGAAATTAAACCCGATATGGCCTGCAGGCCAGGAGTTTGATAACTCTGTTATAAATGATAGAAACTTCTGGAAAATACTTGCTGCTCAATGTGATCTCCACAGGACCTGATAATGATGACTTCACAAGATCAGATCACCTTCATTGGATTTATTGAATATACTTCCCCTCTTAGTTTCACAGTCACACACCACCTATACCTTTTAAAAAAAAATCATTTTGTTTGTTAGATTTGGTTCTGTATTATTTATACATTTTTTATTCCAACTCACAATTATCCATGGAATCACCAGGGAGATACAGGGATGCTGACCATAAAATAAAGCTTTTCCAGGAAAAAAAAAAAGACTTAAACTTTCTCATTAAAATGATTAAAATAATACTTAACTAAAATCACAGACCAGTACAGGGGAAAAAAGAATGAACAATAATATAAAATGTAAAAAAAAAAAAATCTTCTCCATCAAATCTTAACCTTATAGATAAGCAAGTAAGAAAATAAATGTAGCATAACAAAAAAAAACCCTGTAGTTATAAAACTCATGAAATACATAAAGCTAATCTAAATGACTGAATCGATAAAACATTTTCTCGACGAGGCTATCTTCTCTATTGTTTTAAAATCTTAGGTTGAGTGTACTTTAAAAGAAGAAAAAGAAATAAGAAAAAGATAGAAAGTAATTTTATGACCTAAAATATTTAAGGCATTAAAATAAGCTAAAATATAATTTTTACCTTCCTAAGCCTGCTGTTATTTTACATTTGCAGGTTATTTCTATTTTTGTAGGAGCAGAATGTCATACCTTGTACCAAGAAAATATTGTTAATAAGTTAAAATGTGGACTAAATTACCAGATGGGGTCATGTTCATTCTAGGTGCAGTATTAGCTACTACCGGTAATGTAAGAAAAACCTGTCACATCCTGGACATAAACTGTTTCAACTCCTAGCCTCAAAATGATGCTACAGAGCATTGCACCCCAGAACAACTAGACTCAAGGACAATTTTTCCCCGAATGCCATCACTCTGCTAAATAAATAATTCCCTCAACACTGTCCAACTATTTACAAAGTCTGCACTACTATTACTATTAATCTTCTCATCACTCCTTATCATCCCTCCCCTCCCACTTGTGACTTTATGACTGTAACTTTATATCGGCCATTTCCTAGTATGATTTGATTGCTTATTGTACACTATGACTATTATTAAGTGTTGTACCTTATGATTCTTGACTCTCCACGAATGTATCTTTTCTTTTATGTACACTGAGAGCATATGCACCAAGACAAATTCCTTGTGTGCCCAATCACATTTGGCCAATAAAGAATTCTATTGCTATCTATTACTATACTAGTCTGTTTTATTCTAGTTTGTCCAAGATGCCACAAACACAACCAAAACCAATATTTTTTTACCCGTAAGCATGCTTTCTCTTTTTTTAAAATTCAAGATTGTACTTTTATAACATGTACAAATTCCAATTTCAGTTAAACAGTGTGTGGTCTGGATGCAAATAGTTTTAGGAAATAATAATCAAAATGTTTACAATAATATTCTTTACATTAATATTTATGATGATGATAATGATGATGATGATGATAATGATGATGATAATGATAATGATGACTATTATTATTATTATTAAATTCTGAATTTATCAGACTTGGATACATTGATTCTACAAAAAAACCCACCCTACTTGGAACAGCTTATATCTTCCGACGCTACCTTAACAATTCCTAGGTCCTTGGTTAGGACTCCAGCTGTTGAGCTACCAACCAGCCCCAAAGGCTGTGAATCTCACCAAAGATTAACAACAACAACAACAACAACAACAAAAATAATAATAATTGCTTAATTAATTCATCAGACCTTCCTTATATCACTGATCCTTTACATATATTTCCCTGTTTCTAGCCCTGTTTTTGTCAGCTAAAAATAAGTCCCAAGTCAGAAAGCATTCAGTTTCTTTCTTTTGCCTATCTATTTCTGCACATTTTAATATTTTTTTAAATCACATTTTCCTCCATTGGGATCTCTTCACTTTTCCATTGTTGCACAAATACAATTCTAGCTGAAGTCAATACATATAAAAACAAATATGCATTCCCTTTATTATATCTATCTGGTAAAATGCCCAACAAAAATATCTCTGATTTCAAATCAATATGTTGTTTTATCATTTTTTCCAGCCATTTATGTATTTTTGTCCAATATTTTTTTGCTTTTTGACATGTCCACCACATATAATAGTATGAACTAGATGTCTTGTGGCATTTCCAACATTTTGCAGATTTATCCTTAAACATCTTTGCTAACCTTGAGGGCGGAAAATGCCATCTATAAAACATTTTATAAAGATTTTCTTGGTATGCAGTAGACATTGTTAGTTTATAGTTTCTATCCCATAGTTTCTGCCATTTATCTAACTCAATCGGATGACCAAAACTTTTAGCCCATACTATCATTGTCTCTTTTACTTATTCATCTTCCACCTTAATACTTAATAAAAAGCTTTTTTCTCTATTAATTTTTCATCTGTCTCTGTTAACATCTGATCTTTTTCTGTTAGTTCTTTATGGGGATCATACATTTTAACATCCTTCTCATATCTAGATTGTATCTGCACATATGAACACCATGTTATCTCAAGCATGCTTACACTATTGGGCAAACGCTAGGACTTAGATAGATCCTAAGTTACAAGGCAGCATGGTGGTTTTTTGCCTTCTGCCTAATACAGTGTAAGATAGGAGGTTTATTGATTTTTAATTTTAATATAAGTAGGGAGTTATAAGTCAGACATGTGGTTGCTCAGCAAAACTAGCTTCCCCCACTGACTTGGTTTGTTGGAAGCCAGCTGTTAAAGTCACAACTGATGATGACATCACCCAGGGATGCTGTAACTTTTGTAAATAAGTGCGTTGCCAAGCACTTGAATTTTGATTGTGTGCAAAGACCAGTCATAAGTCATCTTTTTTCACTGCCATTGTAACCTGGAACAGTCACTAAATGAATTGTTGCAAGTCAAGGACTACTTGTATACATTAACCTAAAATAATTTTTTAGAGCAAGGCAAAAAGAATGTCGGATTTTATTTTCATAGCTTTATTCAAATAATAATGCAACAGAAGATCGACAAACAAACAAAAAGAGAAAAAATTAGGTCCTTGAGAGCATTTTATGAATGTTGTCTTTGTCCCTTCTCTTTGTAATTAAAAAGCAATATTGACAATGTCAGTGGTAAGAAGAAACAGATAATTAAAATTTGTATGCTAGAAGGGAAGTCAGCCACCTGCAAAGAATAAACCAAAGGGGGAATTTTAATAGAAGAACAACAAGGTCTCTACAGGATAATTTTTAGTTAACTATATCTGTGTTCTTCTCTTAATGAGACAATGGATACCCTGAAAACTCTAGAGTACTATTTATTAATTGGAGCGCCCACAGAAAAGAGTTTCTCCTGAATTTAGGACAAAAATGTAAGAAGGGATTTTTCATCAAATCATCCAAGCAATGTTTTTAACTTCCATCAGTTCCACAGTAATTATAAGAGAAGAACTCTAGGTATATAGTAAGGCACAACCATCAGAATTTCTTTTTATACTTTACCTCAGGGCTGTCAAACTCAAGGCCCGCAGGCCAGATGTGTCATGCTTACACCTGGTTTTAGCAAAGGAGGAGGGATTCCCATAAAGTCTCCTGATGATACCGTGACAAAGCAAGTTTGACAGCCCCGCTTTAGCTCATTGTAATGCATTCCACTTGATGAGCCACCAGCTTGCTTTCCAGTTATAAAATGTTTGAGAAGGACAGAGAAGATGGAAGTAATTAAAGACTTAGCTTCAAGCTGAAGGTTATTTGGCAACGATATGGTCAAGATTATTAGGACCTCTGGCTTTTGGGCTCTGCTGCTAAGAAAAACACAGTGGAAGGGAAATGTTGACTTGATATTTTTATTCTTAATATTACTGCTGCTTGGCTTCCAGTGGAAAAATAATGTACTTCAGGGCCAAAACACGGTAATTTGCCCTACAGTTTTCCCTTGAAGATTACTTCATTCACAATGTAAAAAGAATAATTTACAAATAAGAGCAGTTCAAGTTACTTAGGACTAAACAATAATAGGTATTAATTAAATAGCTCTTTGTTTATTATTTCATGTAAAATAGTTAGTTAGTTGGTTTGCTCGTTTTACCAAAGTATGATACAAGAAAAAAGACACAGTGACTGCAAATATACTGCCCTACAGAAATGATTAAATAATTCACAACTAAGCTAATGAAACAGATACCTACAATGAAGACAAATCTCCACCTAATTACTTATGACTGAAGCAGTGCCTGTGATTTAGATGAGCTCATATACATCTATAATTAATATAAAGTAGAGGCTCATATAAGAATTGCCAATATTCACGAGCTAGACCGCTTCCTCACAACACTACTCCTCAAAGGAAAAGGATTTTAAAACTCCATTCAAAGGCAAAAGGGGAAAGGGAGCTGATTTCAGAGCTCTGGGGCCAGATTCCAAAGAACCCGGAATACAAAGACAATATAATCCTGGAATGGGGGAAGACCTCTCCCTAAAGGACCATTGAGAAGAATTGACAGGATTGTTGAGAGAAATGAAGGCAGACAGATTCCAGGTAGAAAAGTTATCTCATGCATTTTGGCACAATTCTGTTTGTCTTCTCAGGAATAAGCTTCATTATATTTATTTGTTAGTAAACATTTTAAATAAATGTTCAAAGAGTGTAACCTTCATTATCCAAAACTTTCTGGTATTTCATAGCCTGGCTAGATGAAAGTTCTATGTCTCCATTTAAAAATATCTGCCATTCAGTTTGTTTGGTTTCCAAATTAATTGGATTTTTATTTTATTTTAACGAATGTATACTGTGTGTGAATATAGGGTGAGCACCTTGTTTCTTGTTCCAACTCCTGCCAACCTAGCAGTTTGAAAACATATGAATGTAAGTAGATAAATAGGTACCACTTCTTTAGAAAGGTGACATCATGCTCACACAATGGCCTTGAAACAGAGATGAGCACTGCCCCCTATAGTCAGCACCTACTAACAGAGTAAAATCTACAGGGACATACATACATACATACATACATACATACATACTTGTTTATATATTTCTGAAATGTTCTGGAGACAGGGGGGAAGTAGATGGTAGACAAGGTATGTTTCACTCAATTTTTCATCATTTTCCTTTTCCACTGTGAAATGAACAATAAGAAAGATCTTTTGTAAGTTGAAAGCTCATGGTTTGCATTTGAAATATCGATGGTCTTAATTACTTTATAAGTTCAAGGCTATTAGTTCTTAATGCAAAGTATAGATAATTATAGGATTGGTCTGCAATCCTATTCCCTGCTGTCTGGTAATCAGCCCCATTGAAGTAAATGTCAGATAATAATCTGTAACCATGAACGCAATATTCTCAAAGATGAGTCCAATGTATATGAACAGAGGACAGGAGCTGATTTGGTTTTGCTTAACATCCTTTTCCCCAGTTTTAATGACATGCATATGATGTTAAATTGCATGTAGGTTGGCTATGCAAATTAGTTTTGGACCACCAGTGCATGAATTGACTCCACTGCAGCTTCCAGTAATGGACAAATCGCTTTAGAGGATAGACAAAAGTGTTTCTGCACCAACACTCCTGAGGGCAAAGCTTTAATAGGGTGTCTAAATAGAACGGTAGAATGAAACATCCTTTGACTTGATTCAGAGATTAGATCTTTATCAGTTCTGTGGGTGTGGTTTAGGTGGTGGGCGTGGCTTGGTGGTCATGTGACTGGGTGGACATGGCTTGGTGGTTATGTTATTGGCTGGGTGTGGCCAACTCAATATCACTCACACCGAGGCATGCATCTCCTCGCCTGGCCTCTCAAGACTGTGGGGATGCTGCAACAGTCATAAGTGTGAAAAATGGTCATAAGTCACTTTTTTCAGTGCCATTGTAACTTTAAATGGTCACTCCACACAAGCAAAGTACCAGCAAAGGAGGGGAAAAAAACTCCAGAGAAGTTCCTGAGACAGGAAGTCCAGTCCTGCCAAGAATGTAATAAGGGTTAACGGAGAGGCAGTTTCTGTAAGCAACACCAGAATGTTTCCTTCCTGCCTTCCTTACAGGATTAGGCCAGTAATTTCTTTTAAGAACCGGTTCTCCGAACTGCTTAGAATGTTAACAACTGGTTCTAGTGAATAGGTGTGAACTGGTAGAATCCCACCCCTGACTTTATTCCTTGCTTTTGAAGCGTATCTGCTTTGTGCAGCACAGCAGAGTGCTGTGTGGGGAAACCTGCACTCTCCACTCTGCTGAAGTGACGGGGAGAGTGCAGGCTTTCAGGAGGTGAGTTGGAATGCTCTGCACCTGTGCAAAGTGCGCGTTTGGCACCGCATGCAAAGTGTGTGCATGCATGTAAAGCGTGCCCACCAGCCATGCCCACCGAACAGGTGGTAAAAACCTTTGAATCCCACCACTGAATCCAGAGTAAAGATCTCTCACAAATTTCAGCCTGGCTCAGCAGATGGACCTCTCCAGTGGCTTCACTCTGTTGAAACTTCACCTTGGCTCATCAGATGACCTTCCTCAATGGCTTCATATGGACGTTGAATAAGGTTATGATACTGTTAATGCTAAAGTTGAATGTGACATCTTTACATAATGCTCATAAAGAGAATTATGAAATCTATCAACTAAAATACAGGTCAGGCAGACATTTTCCTAAATCAGAAATATGTATATTTAATCAAATCCACATTATAACAGGTTAAAGCAAGAATATAAAAGGCAATGAATTTATATACAAATGCATGCCATACATAGGCCAAGGTGACCTTATTAATATTTATATTCTTAAACCTTTCTGCTAACATGGCAGTTCTCCATGACCATATCATTTTTCATTATCTTCCTAAATTTCTCTCTGCTTCAAAATTAGATCTGATGGTTTCAAGCCTCATAGATATCAGAGATGTCAACTATGTGGACAGAGATTGATGTTCCCAGCTATGTTTCCTAATAGGGGAGCCCTTCTTTTGTCCCCCTCGTACCTTTGGGAATTTTTACAGGTAAATCTCATATCACCTTTGCATTGAAATCGAAATGTTCATCTTGGGGAATCACAATCTCATTAGCGTGTTTTGAATCATGGTGAAAATGGATGTGATTCATTTCGGTGCCAATATGACTTTTTTTTTCACTCACAATACTGATGCCAATAATATATTAATTATCAGGGTTGTTTTTTTCCTGTGGAGCAAAGAAAAGCAAAGATTTGCCATGCTGGGAATTGATAATAGTCTTCAACTTACGACCACAGTTGAGCCCAAAATTTCTGTTACTAAGTGAGACAGTTGCTAAGAGGGCTTTGCCCCATTTTATGACCTTTCTTGCCACAATTGTTAAGTGACTCACTGCAATTGTT